>NC_048309.1:2898450-3069437 GCF_013100865.1 Trachemys scripta elegans
GGGGGGGGGGGGGGGGGGGGGGGGGGGGGGGGGGGGGGGGGTGTTGCGGCAGGGCGGCGCTCTTCTTTTTTGCCTGGGGCGGCAAAAAAGTTCGAGCCGGCCCTGGCCACATTGCTCGTGAAATGTACCCAAGCTCCTGGTGAATTCCACAGGCCGACTGCATGGGAAGTGCGGGGGGGAGGGTGGGAGAGGAGGAATACTGCCTAGGCGGGGGTTAAATTTACCTGTCATTCCAGTCATTGAGAGGCTTCTGCACTGATACTAAGCTGGGGGGATAAATGGGCAAATTAATCTCAGTGGCGTCTTCAGGGCCGCCTGGGGGGGGGCAAGTGGGGCAATGGGCCCCGCGAGCCCTGGCCGAGAATCCCTTTCCTCACCTGGCGGCGCTCCGAGTCTGCGGCGGCATTTCGGCGGCGGGGGGCCCTTCAGTGCTGTCGCAGACGCAGAGTGACTGAAGGGCCCGTCGCCGAAATGCAGCCGCCGCAGACTCGGAGCGCCGCCCCGTGAGTACAAGCTCCCCCGCTTTGCCCCAGGCCCCCTGAATCCTCTGGGTGGCCCTGGGCGTCTTGCGAGTAAGGGTGCCGTCACAAGTAGATGGGGGACTGGAATGGTCAGGGGGATTTTCCCCACACTGGCCCAGGCGCGACCCAGGAGATCTGATGGAGGGAAACAGGCCGGAGTCCTGTACACCTCTGCACCCTTCCTGGCTATTGTCACTTGCACTCCGAAATCGTTTGGGGCCCTGTCCCAGATCCGCAGCATCCCACAGCTGCAGGTTTGGCCGGTGCTTGGAGCGCGCCCTGCTTAGCCGCCCGGCCCCTGTGATTCAGCGCCCCGGTGGGCTCGTCCACTCGGATGTGTGTTTATAACCGAGACGGATGCAAGCGGGAGCTGGGCGCATGTGCCAAGTGTCTGGCGGTGAGTTGCTGGTGCCCCAGTGGGCAGATGGGAGGGAGAGCAGCAGCAGACATGCCCCAAAGCTGCACTAGGAATGGGGAGAGCTTTGCAGTGGGAGGGAGCATCCATGCTTGTAGTGTCATGTCGCCATTTCGCCTGGGAAGGCCTGGACACAGCCCAGTGCCAGAGCCACGTTCCACACCCCAGGGCCTGCACCAGGGAGACCGAAAACCTTTCCATCCAGCAAGTCCGAGCGTTTGACTGTTTAACTCCTCCCAGCCAGCCTGCCCTCCCTGCCCCGGTGGAAGTAATGGGCTTGCGCTATCACTTTCCTTGGCACCTGTTTTTCCTCAGGGTTGGGTTGCTGTTTGGAGTCGCAGCTGAGCATGCCTGTTATTTATAGTGCAGGGAAGTGGCAGAATGTCTCTTTCCTTGCAATCCGTCACTTAAATGGGCGGCAGCCTGTTTATTTGACTGCATCTTTTAAAGGTCATTTCTTCCCAGCCTTGTTTTGCGGCTAGCTGGGGCGATACGGCCCAAACTCTGCGGAAGTTCACCTCCAGAGCTGGACCTGAGCGTTGTGGTTGGAGCCCTCTCACTGCCCGGTGGGCACTGTGTCACTTTCGGCCGGGTCCAGGATCCAACAGGGCCAGGGACCAACCCTCCGAAGATTTGGCTACAAGGAGCTAGGAGAAGAGAACAGTTCTCTTGAAGTTGTGGGACACTTGTGGCACTGTGCAGTTCAGGGCTCCAGAAAGGTCTACTGGTGCAAAGAGCACTGAGCTACGGGAGATGTGGATTCTACTCCTGGTTCTGCCTTGTGTGGCCTTGAGCTTGTCACTTCACCGCTCCGTGACTCAGTTTCCCCTCTCACCCATTGCCTGTCTTGTATATTTAGACTACAAGCTTTTGGGGGCAGGGACTGTCTCTTGCCATGTGTTTGTACAGCACCTGGCACACTGGGGCCCAGATCTCAAATGGGGACACTAGGCCCTACAGTATTAATACAATAATAATTAATAATGGCATTAAACAGCAAGGGAAAGGGAAAGGTAAGAAGAGACCCACAGCATCTCCTATCTGAGGTGTGGAGAAGAAGGCTAAGCGTTGTTGCCTGCAGTGCTGTCTTTACGAGAACACCCTTCCCCAGATATTCTTCCCGACAAGGGTGGTGCTAAGGGCCCCGCCTTTAATGTCATTTCCATTTCCTAATTCTGTGTGAATTTACTGATGAGCAGCGTTCCTGGCATGCCAAGTACTTCATGTGCTTTACTCACTGTTAATTAGCTAAAGTCTTTAGGGTGCTTTGAAGGTTTAAAGTGTAAATGCAAAGTATTATTATTACTGGGTGTGTGTAGCCAGGTTTGCATACTCTGCGATGGCCCCCAAGGGGACTGGAATATTTCCTAGCATAGCTATGGACTTGTTATATTTTCGAGGGTTCCTTCCCAACCCAACCTTCATTAGAAAGAACCTGCTTTAGCAGTCCAAGTCTGCCCATATTTGTCTAATTTGCACATGCAATTACCCCAAATGCATGTGCAATGAGAGACAATGTAAATGTCTCTGAACCAGATCTGCAAATCCACTCCAACTGCTTCTGAAATGGTTACTATGTGATATGTGCATTTGGTTAATAAAGGGTATGGTTTTTATCACTCTCCTCTGTATCTGGCCTATGTTCTGAATTAGCAAAGAAAAGCGAAGCCTGACTTCCCCTTTACAACCCTGACTCCTCGTGGGGGAGAACTAGCCTGGATGTGGGCTAGCTACTGAGCGGAGACAAGGGCAATGGCACTTGCTGGAGGGGTCTCTGCACCTTGAAGTCTTTAAACCACGATTTGAGTCTTCAACAGCTCAGACACAGGTCAGGGGTTCGATACAGGAGTGGGTGGGTGAGATTCTGTGGCCTGCGTTGTGCAGGAGGTCAGACTAGACGATCATAACGGTCCCTTCTGACCTTAAAGTCTATGAGTCTATGACATTGAGAGAGTAAGTGCCCAGTCAGACATCCAACCAGCCACTTTCTGCAACTGCAAATTGGGCATGCAAATGTGCACAAGCACATACTTTTTGCACAAGTAATTGTGAAGCTCTGGGACATGCTGAGGTCTAGGGATGGATCCCTGGGGCAGGGGGAGGAACACAGTTGAATATTTACAGATATTTACCACACAGGCGAATAAACCCTGTCAGCAAACAGCTAGAGATCTGTGTGGGGACGCTGGTCGTGACAAAGACTATGCGCCACAAGCATACAGGACCATACAGAGCCTGGCTATGTATGTTATCCCTGTGTGCCAATTCACTAGCATTGGCCTAGCCTTCCATTCTCCCTCAGCGCCCATGCAACTGTTGCATCTCTCCATACATCCCCTATAATGCCCAGCCACCAGATCTACCCCCTCTCTCCTCTAACCAGACCAGTCTGCGGGGAAGCACGAATTGGCAGCTGCATTGCTTGCAGGAGTTTGCTAGTTCCTTTATTATGGATCTCTAGCTGAAGCCACATGTTCTCCTGCCATTATCGAATGTTCGCTCCCTGTCTCCCCAGGGCTGTGGGCTCCCCACTTTGTCTGAGCATGTGTCTGCCCCAGTCCCTTCCATCCCTGCTAGCCCACCACTCCTGGATGTCTGTCTTGAACATCTACTCACCCTGTTTCTGACTCAGTGGCGGGAGCAGCAGGACGATGGACTGGGGCTGCGTTAATGTGAATGTAAATATGATCCGCATGTCTTACAGACTCCTCATAGCCACAGACCAGCTGTTGGGGTAATGCAGGAGGTTAGCAACCCCATTGCTCCGCTCACTTGGGGTGTGTTAATGTGTGCATGCAAAATGTGTTGGGACGGAGGGGAGGGACGGACAATAGCAACCCTCTCAGGAGTGTTATCAGTCCAGGGCCTGGACACCGTCCCCGCTGGTCTCTAGAAAGCTTCCAGGATGCTTAAGGCTTAACAGGCAGCCAAGCTCTGAATCAGACTCGTACGAAGGTGTCCGGGGAAGCGCAGCTGCTATGTGGCTCTCAGAGAATCAGAGGCCAGAGAGGACCAACTTGGCTGACTTCCTGCACAGCACAGGCCGTTCAGCTTCCCCCACCACCCCGTACAGCATTTGGCTGAAGCATCTCCAGCAAGAGATGGAGAAGCCACCACTGCCCTGGGGAGGTTGTGCCAATGATTAATCACCCGCTCGGGGCCTGGCCTGGGCCTTATTTCTAACTGGACCGTTCCTGGCTTCAGCTTCCGGCCACTGGCTCTTGGTCTGCCTGTCTGGGCTAGGGAAGATTTTCTCACCTCTCAGTCCTTCCGAGCAGCTAAGCCGAGGGAGCTCGGGCAGTCTCTCGCTGTTGGGCTTTTTCTCCAGCTCTCGGATAATGTTTGTGGTTCTTCTCTGTGTCCCGTCTCCCTGAGACCAGGGATGGGGTGGGGGGCGGTGGGGGCTGCTGCCCCACAATGGAAATGTTACAGGGGCTGATCAGTGTTCCCACCCCCACATCTTTGCTTCTGGTCCCGCTCGGCTTCCTTCTCCCTCGGATTCTGCCCCACGCCAGCCCCAGTTGCCGCCCCCGTTGGCTGGTTGTTTGGGAGCTGAGAGCCAAGCAGGTTCTGGCCAGGCACCCCCAACAGTGGGAGGGGGCAGGGCACGCCTCTGCCGATGGGGGGGGGCAGTAACTGGGCTCACATGTCAGAGGTGAAGGCTAGAGCGGCTGCCGTGGTGTCTCGGATCCGCTTGGGGAACAGATAGGGGTGGGGGTGACTGCTGTCTGTCCTCCCCCTCCCCCACTCAAAGTGCACTTCCGCCACCTCTGCCCTCTGCAGTTTGCTAACACCCTTTTAAAATGCACACACCAGAGCTGGTCGCAGCGTTCCAGTATCGGTCTCACCAGGGCTGTCCACACAGGGAAAACCTCCCCCTGCTCACCTGTCCAAGGATCACTTTCACCCTTTTCGCCACAGCATCGTACTGGGAGCTCTGTTCAGCTGCTGTCGACTCTGGCCCCTACGTCCTGGCCCGGGTCACTGCTGTCCAAGAGACAGTCCCACAAGCTGCAGGCATGGCCTGTGTTCCTTTCTTGTGAGTATGGGGGCGCAAGGGTGGATTAAGGCAGAACCATTGAATCACAGGCCTGTACGCCCCCAAGTTGAGCACCACGGGTCTGGGGTGGATCAGGGGATGGCGAGAGAGCTGCTGGGGTTTGCTTGGGAGCTGGAGGAAGGACATCAGACACGAGTGCTTTTTGCAGAGGGTGGTGGTGGGGGGACTTTTGGTGCGTTGGCTTTGGAGGAGCAATGCCTGCCCTCTGGTGGTCGCTGGCTCCCCGTGGAGCGGGAAGCTTTCTCAACACCCAGCTGGAAGTGGGTGAGGAAGGAGTTAATAAGAGGAAGAAGCTGTACATCACACCGGCCATGCTGAGGCATGTTGCGTTCTGGGCCTGAGCGTGGCATGGAATGCAAATGCCGTGGCCTCACCCACCCACGTGACATAGCCTGGTGGATGAGGCCATGTGCGCTCCGGGCACGGGGCTAGTGGAAGAGCAGGGTGTCTCATTGGTACCCAGCCATTTATCCAGGAGTCTCACGCCTCTTGGCATTTGGGCATCACCAGTAAACAGGCGACGATTTCCTCACCACCCCAGAGCATTCGCCGAGTGCCCTCCGCCCCATGCTCTGCGCCTGTGCTGTGATTGGCTGAGACAGCTCTGACAGTCAGCTTTTGGGCACAAGTATCTGTGATGATGAATCTGAAATCGGCGTGAGGGGAATATTTGACAACAGCTGCTTCAAATGGCCTGGCCCCACCCGCGAAAGCCCCGGTGAGACGTGCCCACAACGGGGGCTCGGAGACTGACTGGCGCAGCCAGTTGGTTCGGGCCTTCGAAGCACAGTTCCCGGGGACCGTTCTGCACTAGCCCCCCAGCTCTAGCCAGTGGTCCAGTGCTGAGAACCGGTTCCCAGAGGGAATCCCCCCTTCTCATCCCACGTCATGGCCCCAGCCTGTGTGACTCTTCCTCACTGCACAAGACGGACCTGATCCTGGGGGCCCACGACTGCGAGCCAAGAATACAATTTAGGCTCTCCTAGCCTGCTCAGGCAGAGAACAGATGCTTTTATTTCCCAGGCGAGACGTTCCCGGGCAGGGTGCTGGCACCGAGGGCTGCAGGGAGCGCTTGCTGAATCCTGGAGATGCTTGGACTCCCTAATAGCAATCGGTACAATTTTAGCCCATTTTTTGGTTAGCACCTCAGTGCCCAGCCTTGTGAAGCCGAGTGCCCTCTTCAGGAGAATGGAACCAGCCATGCCCCTGCCCATCTTTAAAGGCCAAATCATCTTAATGTAAACAGCTGCCCTGCCCCCAGTCTGCACCCCACATTTTGGGGACAAATGATGCAGCTCTTCAGAGTCTAGAGCCTCCACGTCCTTTCCTACAACGTTGACATTAAAAGTCTCAGCATTGGCACCTGAGTTCGCCCCCACTGAAATGATGGGGGCAGTTCGCTCCTCAGAGCTGTTTTTAGAGGCTCTCTTCAAACTCAGGCAGCCATTGGTTACACCCATCTCATATTCTGAAGGGTTCTTGGCAACCCAAGCAGCTAGAGCCTTCCTAAAAAAAGAAACAGAGACTCTGCAGACCAATTCAGATGTCTGTCTGGGCCCCCAGTTACTTTGCGCCCCTATGGGGCACATCCCACTTTGGGAAACACTGGGCTAGCGACTCAATCCTGCATCCCAATCAGTGGATTTGTGACTCCCAAGTATTCAGCACGGAGCCTGAATGAATAGTTTCCAGCCACGGGTTGGAACGCAATCGCTTCGCTAGTCGCTATTAGTGTTGTGTGATTTGGTCACCTGAGCCACATGGTGTGGGCTGCTGCTTCCTGTCTGGATGACGGAGCCATTTGAAACGGGAGGACGGTGGAAAATCCAGCAAAGGGCTTCTGTGCTGAGCCTTCCGGGGAATCATCCCCAGGATCAAATTGGGGAAACTTTCAGTGTTGAAATTTTCCGAATTGTGACAGATTTCAAAGGCCAGCGAAGGGCAAAGCAAGCCCCGCTGGAAGCCGTTTGCCCGGGATGTTTCCTGTTTTCCATCACGCTGTGGAACCCTTCACAGTTAGAACTTTTCCATGACCAGATACAGCCGAATCGGGACTCCGGCTCATAGCCAGGTGGCCTCGTGAGCAGTGCTACGCACTTTGCTTGGGGCTTTGGCCGTGGCCGGTGGGCCCCAGGGGTCTAGCAAACTCGCATGCTGAGGAGTAGCTGGGAAGGAGCCAGCTAGCCGGTGCTTGGCGTTCTGCCATGGTCACGTTGGGCCGGGGCGGGCCTGGACCAGGCCTGGGAGCGGGGGCTTTATGTGCTGCATAAGGCTGATAAGCATTGAGGGGATGGGTAGCCCGGTCCCAGCCCCGCATCTCAGCTCCAACTGCAGAGCCCGTCAGACCGCATTGCTGAGGTCACAGGATCTGCCTGGGACCCCAGTTTATCAGCTAATCCGCAATTGGCAAAACAAGGGATGAGGGGAAATCCCCTCTGATCCCAGGCTCCTGGCTCTGGGGCTCGTTTTGCTGACTTGCAACTTCCGCGCTCTCCCAGGCCCACGTTGTTCCCCCCCACACCGAGCTCAGCTATCACACCCCACCCTGCTAGGTCCCTGCCACTCCAGACCCACCCTGCAGTGCTCCTGCCCCAGGGTTGCCAGCTCTGGGTGGACGTAACCGGGAGGTGTCGTGAGATACCAGTCTTTAATTAAAGCTTAATCTTTAATCCCTGGAGACTCCTGGACGGGCGGCAACTTCACACAGCGCTGCCCATGCTCCTCTGACCTGGCTGCAACCTCCAGGCCTGTCCGCTGTGCTCAATACAGGTCACTTCCGGCTGGCAGCGTCCTGGACCACTGCGTCCCCCTGGGCCTCTGCCAGGCCGCGCGAGAACTCGGCGGTGAGAGGTGCAGGCCTGTGGGTGCCCAGTGCAGGGAGGGGGTGGGGAACGGCAGAGATCCAGACTGAGCCAAGAAAACGAATTCTGCTGAGCCTGTGTCTGTCCCTGATCCTCCCCTGGCATCACGCCCGTGAGACGGGGCAGTAGCGCTATTACGCGCCGCATGGGAAGCACAGAAACCCCTGCTCCCTGCTGGGTCTTTCCACGTGCCCAGAAGCCCACAGATCCCGCAGCAAGTTCTTAGGGTTGTTTAGTTTCAGTGCCAGGGGCTGACAGTGGGGAGATGAACTGGTAAAACTCGATCTCCGGAGAGATGGCTTCCCACTGCAGCAGCGCCGTGTCTCAAAGGGTGATGTTGGGCATTGCCATGTGGGATCAGACCAGTGGGCCCCCTCGCCCACTGTCCTGTCTCCAGCAGTGGCCAGCACCAGCTGCTTCAGAGGAAGGTGTAAAACACTTGTAATGGGCAATTATGCCATAGCATGTGCCCGAGGGCACGCGGTTCCTACCCCCAGACAGCCAGTGCTTGGCGTAGGGTCTGCGGGGAGAGCTGTAGCCCTCATGGATTTTTATCCGCTCCCCTGGCTTTTCAGGCCTTATTGAGACTTGATCATGAATGAAGCCACCCAGCGGTCGTGATGCAGACACGTCTGCTGGGGTGGGAGTCCGCACTGTACTTGGCAGCTAGAGATGGCCTGAGAGCTGCATCCATTCATCCAAATGTCCCTAAACTACAGCTCAACCGGGACACAGGTCAGGATCATCCCGGGGGCTTGGGTGGGTTTTTTTTTTTTTTTTTTCAAAACTGACACCCAAGCAGTGAGATTTCCAGAGCCCCAAACCAGCTCCAATGTTGCCGTTTCCTGAATGTCGAGGTGATGATGAGCCTCAGATTCCCAAATCCTCAACAGATGGATCCCAACCTCCCGCAGGCGAGATTCAGCCCTGCCCTGTGAGTCTCATGGAACTCAGAGCCCAGAGAGGGAGAAATCCCCTGCTGATTTCACCCTGCGATGCAACCACTGCTCATCACGCTGTTCACAACAACAGCAATGTTACCTAGAGCTCCCCTGTGTGTCTGGCTAGCTACACTTGTTGCCTCTTGTCTTAACTTAGATGTAAACCCTTCCGGGCAGAGCCCATCTTTTGGTGTGTGAGTGTGTACAGCGCTTAACACAAAAGGGCCCTGATCCCTGCATGGAGCCCCTAGGTGCTACCACAATGCAAACAACAATAATACAGATTTTAAAATGTTATTAAAGTGAATGTTAAAATTATATAATACACAGGCTGAGAAAAGAGTGTCTGTACATCTGGGTAAAGTGCTTAGATGATCCACAAATACAGAGTTTGTTTTTAAAAGTCATATGATACATATAGTGCATAATCCGCAATAACCCATATTTAGGTGAATAAATTTAAGAATACAGTTTAGATATTAGCATCCAAGTATCCGGGTACATCACTCGTGAGAAGTTGTACAGAGATTTGGTTGTGGAAAGGAAGATATATCAGTGAGTGAAGATTGTCCCTCAGTAATTGAGAATTTAGGGTAGGTTGTCCATTTAGAAAATACGGTCTATCAAGGAAGTATTTCAGTCAAATAAGTCCCATGGGCATCACAACGCTGAAACTTTCTGCTGGGTCTCTGGGGCCCTCTAGTGGCAAGAGTTCAACTTTCACGTTTATAACAATGGTCTGAACATAATCCAGAGTGAAACCGCTGCTATCCAGTGCTCAGACAGGTTCATTGCATCCGCTCAAAGGGGTATCACAGGGATGGTCTTTAGCACTAACGTTTCAAGGCCAATGCAAAAGGGAGACGCTTGCAATATTTTAAATGAATTCAAAATAATTTGGCAGGGCTGCCCCACGCCTCGGAATTGAGGGATAACATTTGGGTGGGGGGTGGGGGGGAAGATAGTTCACCTGGTCCAGAGCCCGCCGCGTGTGTGACTGACAGCACAGCTTTAGTCAGTCACCTATCCCAAGTATATAAAGGAGGGTTTTTCCACAGTGGATGTGACTTGTAGGTTCATTTCAAACAGGAATAGGATGGATTGCGCTCCTATGAGTTTACTACCCTCTTAGATTCACGTTAAGACACAGGAGCAGACTCAGAGAGAGCAAACCAGAGCACATTTTGCCAGCTGTGGGAGTGAAAAGCTTGTACATTTTTAAAAATAGTTCTTCTGCGCTTGCTGCTGCCAGCCAGCACCCCAGGCCTGGAAAAGGGCCGTCACTGCTGCAGTTCCGGCTCAGGAGGAGCTAGGGTGGGTTGAAAGGGTTTTGTCCGGCCTGGTTTAACCCATTCCAAGTCACAAGCCAACAGTCCGTCAGATGGGCGTCAAATCCAGCGAGCAAATTGAATAACCCGGAGTCTCTAGGTCTGCAGCGGTCGAGCTGAATTGCATGTACATCCATGTGAATATACAGACGGATGGACACGGACGCATGCAGCACCGTGCGCTACACGTGTTTGCCTTGCTACAGGCTAGTGGTGAGAAGAGGGGACTGGGAGCTGGGAAAGGTGGGGTCTGTTTCGGATTCACCACTGGCTGCCTGGGGAAATCTCTTCACTGGCCTAGTTTGCCCAGTAACATGTGAGTGCCAGAGCCACCTTTGTAATGCACCATGAGTGCTGCTGATGTGCAATGTGTTGGTATTATTACAGGGGGAGGCAACCTATGGCACGTGTGCCAAAGGTGGCACGTGAGCCAATTTGCAGTGGCACTCACACTGCCCGGGTCCTGGCCACCAGTCCAGGAGCTCTGCTTTTTAATTTAATTTTAAATGAAGCTTCTTAAACATTTTAAAAACCTTATTTACTTTACATACAACAATAGTTTAGTTCTATATTATAGACTTCTAGAAAGAGACCTTCTAAAAACGTTAAAATGTATTACTGGCACGCGAAACCTTACATTAGAGTGACTAAATGAAGACGCGGCACAGCATTTCTGAAAGGTTGCCAACCCCTGTATTATTATATTGTTCCTTTGTGGGGTTACCCATTGTTTTGACTTGGCATTAATCCATGAACCTACAGATGGGCAGGTGTGCATGTGCGCACACACACACACACACTCTCACACACATACACACACACACTCTTAAAACCCACAGCAACTCAGATTACTTTTTAATCTTTTAAGGGAGTAAAACCAACGTATGCCAGCAGAGGGCATCTTGGTCTATTCATTGTATGCAGCAAAAGCTCCACCACTGAGACTGTGCCCGGCTAACATAATGTGTACGCTCCTGTGGTTTCTGAGCATCTCCCAGGTATTAGGAACAGAAATAGCAATCTCTCCCCCTTCTTTCCTTCCCAGCCTGCAGGACAGCATGTCAGTCATTTCAGCATTTCAGTCATAGGCTGGTTAGTTGCTCTGTGTGTGTTTGTGTGTGTGTGTGGGGGGGGGGAGGGTGGAGAAGTGGGTGTGGAGGTGAAGTGATTATTGATGGAAGCAAAGGAGTTTTGTACTGAGTTCTACGTTCAGTGAGGCTGTGATCGCTTATCTCTAGTAGCAGTGAGTTCCAGAGTCCAGACCATGTTGAAATTCTGTCTCCCACACTCAAGCTCCGCCCCCATCATGGGAGGTTGTGGTCACAGAGGGGGAGGAGGCTCTGAGGTACTGGGGCGGAGCCTGAGGAGGGGTATCAGGGCACAGATCTTGAACAGGACTCTTTACTTCAGGAATCCAGTGCAGAGACGGGCACCAGGGGACGAGCTCCCAGCTGTCTGTGTTGCTGAGCAGATGGGCAGCTGCCTTTTGCACCAGCTTGTTCAGGTCCCGTGGCTTCGTTCCTCCATACGATGAGTTGCAGCGAGGAAGTGTGGGACTCACGGACGCGTGATCACTGTGGCCAGGCCTGTACTGATGGTGCAAGGCAGAGCCGGCTGGCCAGGTGCAGTGCCCAGCACATGGGGCTCTGGTCTGCGACTGGGGGTCCTAGGTGCAATGATCACTCTGAATGATTAGAATACTGCTGAACTGAGCTCCGCTGGGTCCCGGTTTGATTTTCTGTGCCAGCTGTCCTCGAGAAACGACTCCCTGGAAAGAGCTGGCAAGAGACGTTCCTTCTGCACTGACGTCCCGAGAGCATTCGGGACAGGAAGTCATTCCGCAATGGACTTAGTTAGCTAGCCTCTGTTCAGGCAAAATCAAGGGTGGACAATCCCTTTTCGCTATCACCCCCCAGCGCACATAGAAACATGTGTAACGATCATTGTGGGGATCAGGGTGACACCCACAGGAGTGTGCTGCGTGGCTCAGTGGAAACGGAGTGAAAATGCACCTGGAACAGGCTGGCTCGTGCAGACGCCCTGTATTGCTGGTGCGTGGAATAGCCAGTGGTTTGCTTCTTTAGTCTAGACAGCTCATAAGAGGAGACGGATGCTGCAAACACTTGGTGTCAGACGGTTTCTGTAGTGCGGCTGTGTTACCGCTCGAAGACCCGCAGTGAGTCTCTCTCCAAGCACACTTACTGGCAGAATAAGGGGCCAGCAGTCAAAAGAAATTTACTACCTGAAATTTACAACCGACTCGAAGAGGCCAGAGGGACCAAAGCCTGGAGTGCTCTGTGGTGAGACAGGGTGTGCATGGGAGATAGCTTAATCTTGGACCCCAGCCTGCAGAATGATTCGATAGTGAATTTATGTATCCTGGGACGTTCCTGGACGCTTCCCCCCGTCTGGCTACTTTTCTTCCCCTAATAGGACGGGGAACCCTGCAAGCCCTGGAGACGAGTTCAACACATGGTGGCTCTTCCGCTGGTATCTTCCTGCTGAGAAGTCTCCGAGCTGTATCCTGGCTTTGGAAATGAAGCGTTTGGCGGAGGAGGAGCAGCAGCGCACCTGTAAGACGCTCTCCCCTTCCAGCTTTAGATCCCGGTGAGCAGCAGGACGGGTGGGAGACGCTTACTCCCTTTTCTGGCGACAGTTCTGTTCAGGGTGCAAGTGAGCTACAACCCAGTGATCACACTGCGCACAAGTGACTGGCTGAAGCCGCACAGGCCGTTCTGAGATCAAGCCACCTGGGCCTCTGCCAGTGGGAGAAGATCGCTATCCAGCACCCTCAGCCGTCTGGGGGAGTGGAAATGGGGGTAAATTGGGGCCTGTCATTTCTGGAACGCATTAAAAAGCACTAGCTGGCAAATCAAAACTTTTGCAAGCAACAGCAGCCAAAAGAGGCAGTGTGGGCTAGTGGTTGGAGCAGACAGTTGGGCGCCAGACCTACAGGCTGTCCCCAGCTCTGCTACAGATTCACTCTGGACGGGGTCTTGAAGTGAGTCACTGAACCGGTTCAGTTTCCCCATCCGTGCAGCAGGGACGATAGAACCCATCTCTTCCCACCCCCAAGCGCTTTGAGAACAAAAACTGCGGGACAAGTGAAAATATGACTGCCAGGAAGGGTGACGTAGTCCCTTTTCTTACTGACGGATAGCACCTGTGCACAGATCACCACCTAGCCTGGAGGCCTGAGCCTGCATTGGGCTGTCTGTGGCCGAGAACCAGTTACTTGGTCCTTTTTGCTATTTCTGGCAGAATCTGCCTTTGTTTTTTATCCTGGAGTAATGCCAAACCGCACAAGTCTTCTCCTGTGTCAGGGAGTCTTGGGGAGCGGGGATGTGTCCACAGCTCTGGACCTTCACAAGGATTTTGGCTCTTAGGAGAAGAGCTTTGTTCAGACATGGAGAATAAAAAACGAAAAGGCTGATTATATAATCCACGGAGCCCGTGGGACTGGGCTAGGCTGAAATGAGTTACAGACTGCTAAAGACCCCTTCGCTTTTTGTAATGCTGGGTGGTTGCTTATGCAACAGCAAGGCTAGCGAGACACCAGGAAGGCAGATCCCCGCAGTGTGCAGAAATGGGCAGCATCCTTTTAGCTTGTTTGTGAGCCCTGCAGTGGTGCTCGCTGTGTTGTGTCTTTGGGGCACCACCAGAACCTAGCAGGGTGCACGCAGCTAGGCTGGGAGGAGGAGGGGGGAGGCGTTGGCTGTTTGAAACCCAGTGTGCTCATGGGGTTGCGTCACATTATTGTTGGTGCGTAAGGAGCGAAAGACACAAGTTACCCCCTGGCCCTTCAATATTATCCCCTTGGCAACGCCAAGCTAGACACAACGTGTAAGCAGGGCAGCCCCTCGGCTCCCTGGCAGAGGGAGAGAAGATTACCGCAGGTATCCGAGCAACCAGGGGTGGGGCGGCCCAGGGGGTTATCCCCATCTTAAGGCATTGTTTACTCTTACTCCTTCCCCCTCAAACATGGCTGTCACAAACACTCCCAGGTAGTCTGTAGATTTAAGCTCTTTGGAACCAAATGGCTTGTAGTCTATGTCTGTAGAGTACCTAGCACATGGGGCCAGGGCCCAGGCCCAGCTGGGGTCTCTAGGCCCTACTGTAATACAAATTGTAACAAGCACACGGGGACTGACTGGTACATGGACTGGTGCTGCGTCTGCTCTCGCCTCCCTTTCTGCTAAGGTCAGGCACAGATTTGCCTCCTTGCAAGACTCTGTTTTCGTTTCTGGTAACGTGAGGAAATCTTTCTCCTCACGCTCTGAACTCGGGAGGGGGACACGTCCCTCCGTTTCTGCATTTCCCCTGCCCTACTGTTGCACAGTCGTTCTTCTCCGACTGTGTCTCTGCCACAGTCTGTCTCGGGTTTACAGTCACTGACTCGGAATGTGGCATGCTGTGGTTTTACACAGCGATTTGTCCATACAGCTCTTCCCATGCCCTGGTGAGAGCCGTGGTACCATGTCTGTAAGGTGATAGTTTTCTAGACACAGAGCAATAGCAATCTCCTTACTATTGCTTCTGACTTACATTGGTGTGTGTATGTGGGTAGTGGTGTGAGTCTCTCTAGGAGAGGTGTAGGTAGAAGCTGGAGCTTTTTATACTTAGGTGGCTATTTTGACCTTTGCCCTTAGGCTTGTGGCCTTCTGGGAGATGTAGTTTGGTAGGCAGGTGGCCATTTTGTTGCAGGCATTGTTGTGATTGGCTAAATTAACAAGCGAGGTTTTCCTAAGTGAATTTTTGTATCAAAGACGGGGAAGCGACTGGGTCTGTCTGCAGCATGAACCAGTTCATTGGATTTTTTATTGTTAATTGAGACGGTGATTTTAATTCTTGGGGGTGGGGCATTATGGGCAATTTCCTCCTCTTAAAAGGGCTGACCAGCCGGGGCGGCCCCTTGGTAGCACAGCTGAGGTTCTGTTAGCAGTAGTGGGGTTGGGTTGGGATGTAGCAGTAGCCTCTACCATAGAGGGTGGATTTTCTGTCATCTTCTTGTCACTTATACTAGTGTGAAGGGGGAGGTAAAATGCTCCCAAGGTGGGCAGTGGGGTTTGGCACACTTTGTGCTCGTGTTGCACTGGGGTAAATGACTACATGAGGTACAGGCTAATGGAGAGTTAGCCGTGAGGAGGGTCAATGCTTCCTGGGATGGTCCATTAGAAAAGAGCCCTGTAAGCCTTGTCTTGGGTTATTTAGTCTCACAAGCTTTGGTCACTCGCTCTCTTTTTATTTATTAAACAAAGAAAGTTGCCCTGCAGCTCTCACCAGTGCTGGCGGTGTGATCTCCCCAGGGGCTGACCGCCTGGCTAGCAATTGACTAGGCTGCCTGAATGCAGCTCAGATCCACTTGCTCGGCTGTCTGGAAGTCTGAGTTCTTGGGGTAATTCCTAGAGCGAAGCCTGCAGCCAGGTGTGTGGCTTTGCACGTTGTGTTCTGGGAGCCTTGCAGGAACCCAGCTGGGGTGCTGAACAAACCTGGGCGGTTTTTCAGGGGCTGGGAAAGGATTTATGGTTTTGAATGGAAACTTGGGGACTTCATCCTGAAGCCAGGTTTTTCTTGTCCTAAGGGTTTTGCAAACAAGGCACCTAGCTGGGAATCAGGAGACCTGGGGTTTGTTTCTGACTCTGCAACAGACTCACTGTGTGACCTTGAGCAGGTCACTCGATCCCTCAGTGTCTCAGTTTCCCTATCTGTAAAACAGAGAAAATACCCACCTCCGAGGGGGTCTGTGATCTTAAACGAAAATGTGTGTGGCACATATTGGCATCCTCCAATGAAAGGCGCTTCAATGCAGAGTTACAATTCCTGCTAAGGCAGAACTCAGGCTGTGCACACTCACTTGAACCAAAAAGAAAAAGTTTG
Source organism: Trachemys scripta elegans (assembly GCF_013100865.1). Classification (NCBI taxonomy): domain Eukaryota; kingdom Metazoa; phylum Chordata; order Testudines; family Emydidae; genus Trachemys; species Trachemys scripta. The sequence goes on from NC_048309.1 coordinate 2,914,454, forward strand.
CATCCGCCTCCTGCTAACTCAAGCCATTATCTGGATGGGCTCATAACTTTATAAACTGCGAGAGCGCAAAGAGGGGAGAGTATGTCACTGACATGTCTCAGGAAATAGCCTGGCTGGGGCTGGAGGGCAGAGGTTATGGGACTCATGTTTTTCATACAGAAGAAATAGAAAGTGCTGTTCATTCTGGGAAAGAGAACTGTGAATCTGTGCTAAATACATTTTAGCAAGACAATGAGACTGAGGAGAGGGGAGGCCCCAGGCTGGGGAAGGGGTGATCCTGGGGATGTTTTGGGTTTCATGGAACCTCAATTTTTAAAAAACAAACACATATTTTTTTTTTATTTCACAAAACTTTTTCAGGTTTCACCAAACCCATTTTCCTTTAATTTCATCCATTGCTTTTCTCGGAACACGTAATTAACCAGCTAGAGATGGGCTTGGACTCGAGCATCCAATCTGAACCCCCATGCCTGAACTTTGGGGAAGTTCTGGTTCTGTTCTGGATCCAAACTACACAGCTTGGGCTTGTCGCTAATCCCAAACACGTGTGTGTTTCTCCCGCCTGTGTCGTGCAAACAAGTGAAATGCTAGTTGGACAGTGATTCTGGCCCCACTTCTAGAGGGACGTGGGGAATTCAAATAACAATGGGAAAAGCCCAGCAGGTGGGTTTTGCTGGAGCTGAATGGACTTGAACCTCAGAAAGCGTGTTTACTTCTAAATCTAGAACCCACGTGGCTTTTGACTCGATATTTGTCAAAGCAAGTTCTCTAAAGGAGATCGTTTTTATGTGCAGATCTGAAGGGGGGGTGTTGATATTTGACCACACCCCTAAACATGATGGATTAGCAGCCACTCTGTCAGCTGTGTTAGCGTAGACTCTGCATTGTATTTGCATGGCTTCATTTCTGACAATTGGGCCCTCTCTTACCAGACATCCATAAATATCCCCCTGCCCCGTCAATCGGCCATGTCACCGGTAACTGTCCCACCTCAATCAGTTAGCACGAGGATGAGGAGGCCGAGTGTCCGGCTCCCACTGCTCCTTCCCGTGGGTGAGCGGGGTTTGATTTCAAGGCTGCTGCGAGTCTGACGAGAGGACTAAAAGAAGAGAGGTTAAAATGGGTCTCAGAAGAACAGGACGGAGGGGCCGGAACATCTGCCTGCCATCTCCTGTCTCTACGCCCTGACACAGAGCACTGTGTGAGACTCTACCTGGGTGGGGGCCCCCAGCCCGAGGGGGGGGGGGGGGGGGAGGAGGAATCAAAGGGCGCTGTGTGAAGGCCCAAGTAAGGAACTGTCTGCAGTGAGGGGATAGAGAGCAGAAATGCAAGAAGGGAAGAGAGATTTGGAGGCAGAACGAGAGCAAGAATCCCGTATGCTGCTTTCTCCAAAGCCTTCGATTGCACTCTGTTTATTTCTCTTTCTTGGCTGCTGCAGGCCTGGGCTGGGGGGGGGTCTGTCCAAGGAGAAAGTCCCCAAGGGAAACCTCCCTGGTTCATGTATCGTGATGAAGTGCTGCAAAACCCTGTGCTCCAGTCCCCTGGATTCTCCCCTCCCCACGTTCCAATTCTGATTTGTACGATATTGTGTTTGGCTCTGCACCAAGCTGCCCTTTCCATCCAGGCCCTGCCTCTCTCTTCCCTGGGGCGCTTGGTAGGAATTAACAAAATAACCGGCTTCGGCGTATTTTCAATGACTGTCCATCTCTGGCAGAACTTCCCTCTGCCTCCCCTGCCCGCCCGCCCTTCACCCCCGGCTCCTCCAGCAAAGTGCCTAGAGTCACAGTTTCAATGGTTTATTTTGCAAGCTCCTAGTTAGATCTCCAGGTCTCAGCTGGGCTGTTGCACACAATGAAAGGTGCAAGCTCTGTCGAACACAGATCAGCGATTCTCCCCCTCCCTTCTAACTCTCAGCAGCAGGGCTCTGGGCAAACGGAATGACTTGTGAGAGGCCGATTGGTCCTGGAGGGAAGGAAGCCCTAGTCTCCCTGTTTCTGGCTTTGTAGCTCTGTTCATCAACCCCCTGTATAACGAGCCCTGGAGGTGCAGAGTAGCTGCAAATTCTAGAGGAAGGATGCTCTGCAAGTTAAGCCACTGGACTGAGATTTAGGTTCAGTTCCTGGCAGTGCCACAGATTTCTTGTATGACCTTGGGCAAAGCACTCAATCTCCCTGTGTCCTCAGTTCCCCGTCTGAGAAACGGGGCTGATTATACTTCCCTGCGTCACCAGGGGTGCTTTCAGGATCAATTCATTAACATTGCAGGTGCTCAGATGTTAGTGACAGGGCTATTGAAGTGCCTGGTGGGCTATAGCCCACGAAAGCTTATGCTCAAATTGGTTAGTCTCTCTAAGGTGCCACATGTACTCCTGTTCTTTTTTTAAGTTGATATTGACACCCTCTTGCTGATTGGTGGTAGATTTCATGGCCTTGGAAGGCGGCTCCCTGTTGGAGAAGAGATCAGTCATGTGGAGTCTGGGTATTTTCTTCGTTTATTTTCTGTATTTACACGAGATATACAAGTCCTAATGTGTGTGTGTGTGTGTGTGTCACAAATGGTGCACACACCATTCCTCCAATGCTGTGTTGTCTGCAGCAAACTCTTTTTAGCCTCTAGTTAAAATTTTTGGTAATCCCCCTTAGCTGTTCCTTTGCTCCACATGGGTTCCTTAAGGGGATGTTCATGTCATTAAAATAAAATCTGTACCTGTATCGTCTTCAGAAATTCCTTGGCCATGTTTTAATAGCAATGTTAGCTTATGAAATCTGAATATGAATTTGAAAGGTCAGATTTAGGTCATGCTGTGTATGCTCCCCTTACTTTTTGCCTCTCTCTGGGGCAATGGAAGCAGTCTGGTGGGTTTCACTTTTGTTTCTAGTCAGTTTCTGGTCAGTTTCACTCTAGGCTCTCCTGCACTAGCCCAGGGCTGCAACCTCTGAGCTGCGCTGCTGGGGAGATGATGGTTTGAAAAACCTGTTTCCAGGACATTGCCAAACGCACATTTCCTGGCAGCATTTCCATCGCGCTCAGCTTTTCCAGGAGCTTGTTCTGACACAAAGTTAAATTTGTGCCATTAATTAAGGTCAGTGGTGAAAGTGCCTCTCGGTCCTTTGCTGTGGCTGTCGGGTTATTCAGGGAAGTGCAGGTGCTGTCCCTGAAATGCTGCTGCGCTGTTGGAGTGCCCTACTGGGACATGCGCTGCACCGTCTGGCGTGCCAGCACAGCTGCGTCTGCTCGGATCCTGGGTCCGGCCCTCCTTTAACAGAATCAGGAAAATGAAACACGAGGTAACATGGCCGTGTAATAAATCTCTGACATCCTGTATTCCCAGGCAGGCTACAATTCTGTCAGGGAAGAGCTTGCCTCCCTTTGGTGGTTAATATCTACCATGTGAGGGGTCTGAGCAAACATGAGGGAGGGTGGGGATGGGGGGGCGCATTAAAAAGGCTTGGGAGATAAATCATCCACTGAGGAGACATGAAATGTGATGGAATAACCAGCCAAGCTGAGGGCCACCTGGCATTTTATTGGACGAAGGCATCTCTAGGGCAAGGGAGACTTTGCAAAGCACTGCATATAACACTGCAACGTTGCTGTTGGGCGATGTCTGCTCTGCACTCGGAACGGGCGGAACCAGAACTGCTCTGACTCCACCGGATCGACGGAAAGGGGAGATGTCAGAAATAGTTCCATTAAAGGATCAGAGAGTGCAGAGAACCGAGACAGCAGCTCCGTCTGACGCTTACTGGTCCCGTTCTGCACAGGGGACTCTGAAGGCGGAGAGGGGGGTACATCAAGATGTGGTTTTAGCTGCTGGGGCTGCAGAGACTGTAGTGGAAGGATGGAATGGGCTGAGCTGATGGAATGAGTGTCGTTGGTGCATCTCCTCCATCTCTGCTGGGCCTGGAAGTCAGGGCTGGATCAGTGCAAGGGCCGATGGTCCATAGCCCAGAGCCTTAGCCTCCCATAACAACCTGGGATGCAGCAGCGTCTCCCCAAACGCCAGAGTGTTACTTGGGTTTAGTCTGGAGCTGCTGAAGTATATGGGCTAGAAAAGTTGCGTTAGTTTCCACCGCCCATCTCTGCTGCTGTGGAACTGCTGGGGGTGAGCAGCTGGGAACTCTGGTCTGGCTGGGGGCAGCGAAGGGATACGCGGTGCTGACCCTGCTGGGAAGGGGGGGAGCGAAGTGGGACGAGTCAGGCACCGCAGAAGGCAGCATGGGTGCCAGCAGCAGATGGATTCTGATTCTCCTCTCACACTGGCATGAGCCAGCTGTAACTCTGTTGAGTCTATGGGGAATGCTGTTTGTGGGTGTCAAGTCTCACGGGCCCTTCCCGTGCTAGAATCCCTAGTTTGTTAGGCCACAGCCAGAGAAAATGTGAGGACTGCAGGGGCTACCCAGGGCCGAACGGCCAGTGGGCCCCATGCCCGCTGCTGAGTTGGGTGCCCAGTTTTACAAGACTTCTATATGCAAACAGCTGGGAGTGGCATGAAAACACAGGGGCCTGGGCAGAAAACGTGGCCCACAATGGAGACGCCCTAGAGACCTTTCAAAAGACCGAGGGAAGTGGCGAAGCCAAAAGACCTTGTTGAGCTCTAAGGTCTCCACTAACCTCCGATAAACCTGCCCCCCTCCTCCTCCCTCTGGCTGTGCCTCCATCTCATGATATAGGCAGAGGGGCTACGGAGGGTCCAGGGAGCGTGGGCCTGTCTCCCCTCCCGTCTTTTTGGGGTAGCAAAGCTGCCCTTTGGCTTCAGAACATTATTGCTCGGAAGCACTTGCCCTCCCACGTACGCTCAGCAGGTCCCAGGCTTCCCAACGAGCCGGAACTCGCCCAATCCATGGACTCAAAGGGGTGCAGACGAAAAGAAACCCTAGTGCCTTTCCGTGTCCCGTCCTCTCCCCACCCTGCCGGGGGGCTCGGGAGGGATGGAGCAGAGGCGGGAATAGGGTTGATCTGAGTCCTTACAGCTGCTTGATTAGAAATGACACTCCCTGAAAAGACACAGAGGCTGAAACAAAATAAACAGCCCTGGTAATGTAATAGTTGTAACCTTTAAAACTCAATTAGCCAAGGGGAGTGTTTGTGTGTGTGTGGGGGGGGAGGGTGAAGTGGAGGGGAAATGCCTTGATCGCTGAAATAGGACTGAGTTCGAGGGGACAAGCAAACTTGCTGCCTTCATCCCGTGGCTCACTCTGCTGACTGGGCTTGTTTAGGGCCAGATTTTGATGCCGGTGCTGCGGGTTTTCTCCTGGAAGGACCCTGCTGCAGTGGTTTGAAGAGCCCATTTCTTGCCCTTTCTCACTCTCCAGTTTCTTCCTTTTCTGACAGGAGGAATCATCTGAGAAGTCAAGGGCCAAATTTGCCACTGCAATCGCCCGAGCTGGGTCTGCAGAAAACGTACCTGCCGCTGTTGTGAGCACATGCCTGGCATTTGTTTGTGCAAATGGGAATTTGCTCAGGCAAACCAGGTAACTGTGAATAAGTCCCAGTGTTTCACGTGGAGGGTCCCAGGCTGCATGCACAGCTGTGAGGCTGGCAAGCCCAGATGGGTGCAGGAGCATATTTTATGGGGCATCTTAGTCCCTGGGTTTGAACATCTCAGCCCAAGAGTGGGCTTTGCACCCGTTTCTCAAGGGCAGTTTAAACGTCTGGCTCTGAAATGGGTCTGGCTAAACGGGGGGGAAATGAAACAACATCCACCAAAACATCCCCCAGAATCGGTACGTCGAGCTGGGGTGGGATTCCAGTTACCGGCCACTCTCCTCAAGACAACTGATGGAGCGGCATCCCTGGCGCCCTCTGGGAGAGTCACTTGCCATTGGAACTATTGTCATGGGGATTCAAATGGAGATTTTCAACGCCACCTCTGGGATTACTATACCAGTTTCCCATTTGCTCTAATGGGAATTAGGCGTCCAGTTCTCTTAGCAGCTTTGGAAAACAACCAGTCTAACAGGATCGGAGGGTCAGATGCCGGTTTAGCAAGAGACCACGTTTTCCTTATACCCACTTCATCCTTGGGATGGGATCCGCCTTCCTTGGAGTAAGATGGGATCTACTCATTCAACACGAAGCGTCTTCTTGCTGCTTCCTTGCTCAGACTGTAACTTCGAGCTTGGACCCAGATTAGTCTGAGCGGCGCGGGGAACTCAGCGACCATTCCGCTATCACCCACTTTTCCAGAGACCTGTCGGAGACATGGAGCCTCCTACGGAGGGATGGGGAGTAAGGGAATAAGCAGGGCTTGTACTGCTGCTGGAGACAACGCTGATCATAGTAAAACAGGACAACCGGGACAGTGGGTAATTCACCCAAAGAAGAGCAAGAGGGTTATTGATGGTTACTATAAAATCCTTTATGTGGCGTTCAAACATACTACGTGCATTAGAATCCAGAGGCAAACCACCTCTCCACTCGCATGTCAGCTCTTTAAACACCGTCAGCCCTTCGAATAAATCGGAATGTTACACCATGCTCTGGACTGCTCCCAAACCTTTTTTTTTTTTTTTTAATAACTTGTTAAACTGCTTATTGTATAATCAAAACCCGGATCTAAAAAGCCCAGCCCAGATACATGTACAAACTGTGCACTGCAACGGGCTGGCTGGAATGTCAGACCACTTGTCACCGGGGTGATTCAGCGGTCAGACTGAGACGGGGGACAGGGCTCGGGTGCTATTAATATGAGAATGTCTGCATGTGAACTCAAGGAATTCTGCTTGCCCAGAGCGAGAGGGCCTGGGGTGGATTCATCATCCATGCGGTGGGCTGGCGTCACGCTCAAGAGCAGCACAGCTTTCTGGGTTTAACACGCCGTGTGCAGAAAGCCAGGAAGCTTTTGATGCTTGTTGAACATCAAGATGCGTGGAAGGGGAGGGAGAGATCTGGGGCAGGGAGGAGTGGGGGGCACTGTGACTAACAGGGAAACTGCTTCTGGCTTTCGAATGGAAGAGGTTTCCCTGAAAACAGAGAGGGGAACAAAACCTTAGCTCTGAATAGCCCTGAACGCCGATGTGCGGCTTCGACCTGGCCCTGGTTGTGCAAACCCATCTGTGCCTGAAATCTTCCACGGCCCCTCTGTACCAGAAAGGGGCAGGCCAGGTCACAGGTCTCCTGTAGCGGCTGGGCAGGTAATCTAGGGACAACCTCCCTGCCTGGCTCCCTGTTAGCGCTGCAGCAGTGCTGGGGGAGCGGAGCTACTGCAAGCAGATGCAGAGACCGACCCTGGGCCACGCAGCTGCTAACCAGGCCAGGAGTGTGGGGGTCATGGGGGAGGGAGCGGGACGTGGCTGGAGGGGATTTTGTGATGGTTTGGGGCGGGGGAGGGGATGGGCCCTCCCGCACTCTGCGGCCGGCTGTGGGGAAGGAGTGCCGGGGGGGCTGTCCGTCCTGGCGGTGTCGAGCCCTGGGTGGCTGTCTCAGCCTGACAGAAACTCACACAGTGGGGCTTCCGAATGCCACATTTGTTAATAGAAAAAGACAGTGTTTCCATTCGAACCAGGGGGGAAAGATGCTTGTTAATGCCCCCTCCCCTTGGGTGAGCCAATAACCGCGCACAAGACAAGCCAGGCCTAGGGCAGCTTGTCACGCCAGCAGTGACCCCCTCCCCGGCCCAGCGCCCTCTGTTCCTCAGCATGGGAGGAGGGGAGCGAAGGGGTGGGCAGCGTCCCTGTGAGGCCAGGCTGCTGGTGTGAAATAACGCTGTAGCAAGACTTGGTTCTAAACAACGCAACGGGCCCCATGGGCAAATCCCCCAAAGGCGCCGTCAGTCATGGACGCCGAGAGTGAAACTGCTGGAGAGCTGTGGGTCCAGAGCTCTGCCAGCTAGTGCAGGGAATGGGCGAGATGCCTTGATAGGACTTGGCTGTCTCTGATTTGGGGATCCTGCTGCATTTCGGTCTGTTTTCCTTACGCTGGGTGAGCCGCTCTGTCCTGTCCTATTCCAGCCCTCCTGGGGAGCATGCTCCAGGTTTGACCTCTAACCTCTTGCTTTGTTTAAAAATGTATCATGGAATTTTTTGTTATTTTTCATCAAAACAATGTGGTGGTGTTCTGGGTTTCTTTAGAGAAAGGGGGGCAGCGATTAAAAGGAAAACGGAAAATGTTTTGTTTCAGTTTGGAACAGAACTCCGAATCTTCTCGCCAGCCCCACCCGCTCCCTCTTTCCTCAGTCACTTGCTCCACCCCTCCGTTCTCCCCATCACTCAGGCCCATAGCCGGGGTGTCATTGGTGTTGACTCTGGGCTCTCTCTAGATCCTCATAGGCAGGTTTGCTGATTCTTTCCACAGAGCATCTCTAGGATACGGCCTTTCCTAGCCATCCACACAACTGAAACCCTCGTCCAGGCTCTCGGCATCTCACCCGTCACTCACTGCAACGTCCTCCTCTCTGATACGGACAGATCCCAGCTTGCCCCGCTCATACCAGTTCTGAACACTTGGGCAAGGATCGCTTTCCTAGCCCTTCATTTCGCCCATGCCGTCCCTCTCCGTGAATCCTTCCGCTGGCTCCCCCTTCTCTAGCACATCAGACGCAAACTACTTGGCTTCACTTTCCAGGCCTTTCTCAGTCCAGCCCTACCCACCTGGCCTGTCTCACACACCACTGAGATGGCAGCTCCACCTCCGAATGGCCCCCGCCGCCACCCTCCAGCGGTACGTCTTCAAACAACCCCCCGGGTGCTTTCTCCGGTGCTGCCCCCAGCCGAGGAGCAGCTCTCGTAACCACCACCAAAGCTACCTCATCGTCCGCCTCTTCTGCCATGGTGCCTCAGGGTTGGAAGGGACCTCAGGAGGTCATCTAGTCCAACCCCTTGCTCAAAGCAGGACCAATTCCCAACTAAATCATCCCAGCCAGGGCTTTGTCAAGCCTGACCTTAAAAACCTCTAAGGAAGGAGATTCCACCACCTCCCTAGGGAACCCATTCCAGTGCTTCACCACCCTCCTAGTGACATAGTGTTTCCTAATATCCAGATGCTGACAGGGCTATCTCACCAGCCGGCTTTCTCCTTGTCAGCCAGCTTCTGCAGACAAGCGCCTGCCTTCAGGAGCCGGGTGGCCATGTGGCAGTTCAGAAGCAGGGGAAAACAAGGAAGGAAAAGGGTGGAGTGTTTCCTAGAAACATGCTAAAACCAATGAAAACCAGACCCCACTGCAATAACTCTGCATGCTCCGCACTATTCCCAGCTGCCGCTCGGAAGGTCCCACTGGCCCTGGGTGCAGCAGGCTCCCTTTGTGGTCTAGAGACGATTTCCCTGAAGATGATACAACATAGGAAAGAATCACACTGGTCCGGAACAAAAGCCCAATACTTGTAATTCACACCAATGGGACAGTTTAGTTTTTAGATTTTGTTTTTCTGATTGTTCTTTCTTCTCCTCCTCCTTGGAGGCCCAAGAGTCCAGGCCCAGAGTCATCTCTCCGCTTAGCTCCAGGTCTTCCTCCTTTCCCCTGCTCTGGAGCCCCAGGCATTGGGTTACAAGAGCCTGCTCCTGCTAGGATGTGTCCCTGTTCCTTTGCCATCTGTGGCTGGTCTAATGGTCCTACCAGTTCCATGATGGACTGTTGCCTGCCAGTTCGGAGGCCTGGAGCCTGGCTTGCCCTCTGCCCCACCACGCTCTGGGACGCTAGAAGTCTGAAGGTCTTATCATCATGCGTGTGCCTTTTAGAGAGTAGCTGGGTCCCTGGAAATAGTGCCACCTGATCCCGTTGAGCTTCCGGACATTGTGCTTGGCGGGATAATAGATGCCGTTCAGGTTCGACAGACCACAGGCATCAAACCACCAACCTGAGTGGGGGACATAGAAGAGAAAGGTTAGAGAACTCACCAGACCGAGTCTGGACTTCGGACAGAGCGTGAAACTTCTGGGCTCTGAGTTCAGATTGGTTCTAGCCAAAGGCTTGTTCTTGGGAGCGTGTCTGGTCGTCATTTCCCCGGTAGGCCTAGCCGCGAGGCATGAACAGTGTAAAACAAAATGCACAGGCTTCCGCCTGGTTAGAAATACACAGCCCTGGGGACTTTTCAAATTCAATTTGTCAAAAAGAACTGGGTGATTTTAGGAAAAAAATGTTTCTTGATATTGGACAGAGTTTTTCAAAAATCAAACCATAAGAAAGTGGAAAAAAAGAAACCCAGCCCTGAGTTCTCCTGCCTGCAGCCAAGCTATCTTTGCCATTCCTCAGGCCAGGTGATCGGCAACTCGACCCTTCTCACGCTGGTGTCAGTGGGGAAGGGGGAAGCGCTGTGTGAATTACAGCTGTGCTGAGAGGCCGTGGCTAAGATCACAACACCCTGGACGTAGGTGCTGTACACACACGGACAGCAGCAATGCAAATACGAGAACCCCAGGTATCAGGAGCTACTGTGCAAAAAGAAAGTCTTAGGCACTGGAAGGACAGGGTTGTCCCTGACAGTATCCTATCACTGGCAGAGTGTGGTAACCTCGCCCTGTGGATGCCAACCCCTGGGGTATCCCGGACCATGTTCCAGCCGTTAAAGGGTGTAGTAATCAGCACATTTTTCCTGGCCCGGGAAGGTTATGCCTCATGGTTGTGATTATGCATGTTCTTGCATCATAAGGGCAATGGCCTTCAGAGAACCGCCTGGCACCAGACAGTACAATCCTGGTGGGATTATTCTGGCTTTGAGATTGTCCAGACATGGGCTCTTCTCGTGCTGTCGCTGTGCCAGGGCAAGTCTGGTTGGAGTGGGTGGTCCGGGTTCTGGCCCATCTCCATCGTCCTCAGAGAATTCAGTGCCCGCACGAGAGAGCAGCGGGAGACAAAGGGCCAGATCTGCCGCTGCTGTAAGTCTAATGCAGCCAGTGGGGTTCTGCTGATTTACTCCAGCTCAGGATCTGGCCCATGGGGATTTTCAGTGCCTCTGCATCCCGCCTGGTGAGGATCCCAGGCTCTGCCATTGGACGGGTACGTACGTATCCATCCAAACGAATTCCTGGGGCTCATGTCAAGGGCCCCGGCTCTGCTCATGGCTTTAGTAACAGCCCCTGACAAACTAACCCAGATCAAGGCAATTGGACCCCTGGCTGAAACAATCGGAGCTCATTCCCTGATCCAGGATCCCCGCCCCGTCCCAGCACCGACGGCTGCCTTGAGCCCGGCACTCATTTGCTTGAAGAGTTGCCAGTTGGCCAGAAGTATCGGGCCCCTCTCTCTCCCGATTCCTAGTCCCAGAGTCGCCCTGGCATGTGTCTGATACACAGATCTGCTGGCCCAAGGCCACAGGGATTTGCCGCTGCAACGTGGGGGAGATCTGGTTGTACGGAGCGGGGGACCAGGTGGGACAGAAGGATGCAGATGAAGTTCCCAGCCCTTCTCAGACAGAGCCCTGGTGATCTGCAGCAAATGAACTTTCTTCAGGCTGTTTGGCTATTCCTCTCCCCCTGTCGTGTCATGCCCTCCTTGCTCGCCACCCTTCTGTCCCGGTCTCTCCCCGTTCTGATCTTTCCCCCCTTATTTCTCTCCCCTCTGCTTCCTCGCCATTTCTGCTCCTGAAAGCAATCTTGGGACAGGGCTGCCCTGGCACCTAGGGGGATGGCAGCATTTTGGAGGATAGTTGGGTGACAGGGAGTTTGTGGGTGTCTCTCTCCAAATGCGGGTGACTTGGCAGCCCTGCATAAAGCCAGGTGGGGAATGCTAACAACTACAGCCTTCGACTGCCTGCAGAAAGCACAAGCCCAAAGCTAGGGCTCCACTGCTGGGAGGGGAGAGAGACGGACACTAGTCACGTCTCGTAAGGCACCTCTGGAGGGTTCTCAGATACTACGGGGATGGCCCAGCGTAAGAACCTGACTAGAACAGAGCGTGACAACAATTCGACCCTTGGCTGCAGCAGGCGATCAGACTCTTGGGCTCTGTGCATGTCTAGGAAAATTGGGTGAAGAGTGACGAGGGAGAGATCTCACTCCGACGTCCGGCTGTCTGTCTACATCCCTCCCTCCCTCATCACTACGGTGTATTTCTGAGACACTGAATGAAGAGATTCAATAAGAATGGAGCATTCCCAAGAACCCAGCCTCAGTTGCTCCACACACTCTGCCCCCACCAGTCCTCCACAGCACACAGGGCACGTGGGGAAGGCTGGTCCCAGCCCCCCCCTGCACCCAGGGCCCGCTCACCTCCCGACAGCATCTGGGCGCACTTGCAGAGGCAGTTGTCATTATCCGAGTCGCGGGTGCTGAAGTTGGTTCCCTGGAGGACCAGGCCGCTCTGCTGCCCAGCGGTGCCGCTGTAGCCCTTCAGGGAGATCCTGGAGGACCAAAGCAGAGAGAGGGCGAGGCAGGAGGCAGAACGAGGAGAGGAGGCGGAAGAGGAGAAAACGAGGCAGAGGACGAGAATTACTTTTCAAACTCCTGTCAACGTTTCCTGGGATTTATTTAAGAAAACGGTCCCCTGTGTCCTTGCAAATAAAAACAAGCAGAGGCAGATACGGCAGCAGCTCCACCCCAGAGTTTATCAGCAGTGCGCAGCGGTCCAAATGTTCGAAACCCCCACAGGCTCCAGCCGGCTGCCAGATCGGGAGGTGCTGTCAGAGCTCACAAGCTAAGCGGGGGCGGGCTGGCTGGAACTTACGGCAAGGGTGCTGTCTGCAGCAGCGCTAAGGACTTGGTACCCAGCACTCGCCTTAGCGGGCATTGTGCCTCTGGAGGGGCTGGCACAGAGAGGGCCTCCCCACTTGTGGTCCTTCTGTCCTATACAGAGTCCCATGAGTTCTTCAGGGCTCAGTCCCACAAGGTATCACGTGCTCTGGCCCCAGGCCAGCCAAACACTGAAGCACAGGAGAGGCTCCAACGGGACCAGACACTTTTTAAAGTGAAGCGTGTATTTTAGTGTCTTGCTGGGGCAAGGCCAGAGAGCCAAGCGCCTGGCAGGACTGAGGCCTGAAGATACTATGATACTTTTAATGGTGCTTTTAATACTGGTCTCCTGGCCGAGGTTCAGCCTAGATTGTTGTGCTCTGCCTTGTGACTCCCTGCTCCGGCAGCTTCAGCTGGCTAGTTTGTACCTGTGATGCTAATGAACCATTGGAGCACTTGACCGAAGGGGTGGGGGGTGGAGGTGAGGATTCTCTGTCCCTGGCAGATTGGATGTTTTTCTGCAAGCTCTGCGATGGGAGCGATTGTGGGGACGTTGCCTGGCCTGTGTTATGCAGGAGGGCAGAGGAGATGATCACAGTGTCCCCTTCTGGCCTTGGATTTAGGAATCGTCGTCTTCACTCCCGGTCCTAACCTGCTGCGCAGGGTTTCAGGGGGTGGGGTTTGATGGTGGGCAAAGCAATCGCTCTGCATCCTACATCACTCAGCTGCCTTGCCACCTGCCTTTGACTCCCCTCTGGTGACAGGCGTTCCAGAATCGCAAAGTACTGCTGTTCTAATGGGCAAGCTCAGGTGAGTATTCTCTGCTGCTGCTGTTTGCAGAAGTGGAGACAGCGTCAGTCACAAGGGAAGAGAGCTGATGGGCACATACGATCCCCCCGAGCTGCCCCCCCCATTCTGTATCTTTAGTCGATTGTGTTTGGAATGCGCCTGCACTGTGATCCAGGTACCCCGATGGACCCACCCATGACCAGAGCTGCATAGCCCAGGGCAACCTCTATCCCTCATTGCAGCTGGGTAGTATTGGGACAATTAAAGGCTTAGGAGTTACGCTAGGTAGGGTCACATTTTGAGGGAGGTTAGGATCCAGTCAGCGCTCAGCTCTGAAGCAGGGATCCCCAGAAACAAACCACAGACCTGGAGACCCTCTTCAGCAGGGGCTGGGCTAGCTGGATTTGTGTCTCATCTTCACACTTACTAAAACTTTACTGTTCTGCTGGGGCCATTTTCATAATAGGGGGTTTGGAGAGAGGCAGCCAGGGGCTTGTCCTCAGTTTCCCCTAGACAGGGGGGGAACTATGAGACTCCCAGAGTTGGTCAGCTCCCCACCAGGACCGTCAAAGGGCACCTGCTCTCTTTCTCACTTTGCTTTCCCCACAACGCTTCAGTGAAAACCCACAAAGCCTCAGCACTGTATTGATTTATAAGCTGAGCGTTAAAGGTTGCCATTGTTCATGACTTGATAGTGGTTCTGGAGCAGCACGTCAGTTGTATTTGCTTTCTTGCTTTCGTTAGATTTTCTTGCAGTGAGGCTTTTATTTTCGCACACACATTTGTTCTCTTTTGCAAGCGCAGTTACAACAATTGTGTGCCCAAAACTGGCAGCTGCTTATGCAAACAGTCGCTTATTGCTTGATCCTGTGAGGTGCTCCGAGCACTTGGACTTCCGTTGAAGGCCCTGGGAGTTTCAGGTACTCAGCACCTTGCAGGATTGAACTCTAAAACGCAGCTGTGCGAGTAGTGACCACAATTACACCTGGAAAAGTACATGTGCAACTAACTGCACACGTGGCTCAGGCCTCGGGGTATGCAAATGTGGCTTTTTGCAAAAAAGCAAGAAAAAGAAATTTTTTCCTAATGCAATTTTATGCATTTTTTTTCCTTCAAGAAAATTTATTTTGTTTTTAAAAAGGAGAAAAAATGACAATGTAGCAACATTTCTGACCACAAAGTTCACACAGAAAAATCACTGCAAAATTGCCACAAACTGGCAAAATAACAGCGAATGCACAAAATTTCATTCTGCAGCCACTTCGATTCAGAGGCTATGGAGATGAACAGCTTGGTAAAGCAGGTGGAATACAAAACCCTAGAAACGTCACTCCCAATGTACTGGTTCCTTGCCCAGCTGTGCTCTCTAGCCCCGCCTCTTCCACGAACGTTGGGGGACCACCAGCTGGTGCTGTGATTTCGGCTTGAGTAGGATTCACATCGATCCCGGGATGGCACTGGGGGAGTTTCCTTGTCTAAGTGGGGTTTGAAGAGAGACCCAAGGGAACGTTTCATTGGTCAAGGTCCATATCCCACCTGTAAAGATGACGCTCGCTGCCCAGCTGGAACGTCTCATAATGGGCGTAGGCCTGGTTTCCTTCCCAGTCCAGGAGCTCCACTCTCAGCGAGTAGGAAGCCTGGCTTGTCAGGAGATGCACAGCTTCGTTCCCCAGCCAGTACTCCCCGGCAGGGTCTCCAAAGCCCTGGGGAAGAGGAGAGCCAACAGTGGGGAGGATTTAGACTGTGTCCCTGGGCTATGCAATGTCCGTTGTGGTCAGCAAAGGGAGGAGGCAAAACTCCATCAGCTTTAGAAATACCAGAGTAAATTCTGCCGTCAGTTACAGCCCTGCGTCCCCAGTGAAGTCACAGGGCTGCATGGGAGTAACTGGCCCGTTTATCGACCCTTGCTAATCCAGCATGGAGCTGGGAGAAATGTTTCAAACTTCAACGTTTTGATGAAATTTCCGAATTCAGGGGGGAAATGGGGAAATGTTGACATGTTTGCAAAATTCCCCTCTGTCATCCTGTCTAGAGCTGGTGTCTTCTCTCTCCTTTTACCCTGGCAGCCAGGTCTTTCCATTCACTTCTGCCCACCAGCTCTTCTCTGCCTGGCCCTGGGACTCCTATCTCCAAACCCGCCCCCCAGAGGTCTGTGGTCTTTTCCTGCTACAGCTCTCTGGACTCTAGATGGCAGAGCCGCGAGACCTGACGTGGGTCATGGAGCTTGCCCCCCTGCCACATCCGTCTCAACGACTGTCTTGTGTCCTCTCTTTGTGCCTGTGCTCAGGGGTGAGGCCGCCTTCCCGGGAGTTGATTGCATTGCCTATTGGTTACACGGTTAGGTTTTCTTCCCACTGGGTCTGTTCTTGCCTAAACGGAAGGGAGCTCTTTAGTTCCACCCAGTGCACGCCTGACGTCCAAGTGTCCCATCACTGCACGACCACCCCCTCCCTCGCCCCCGGGGTTGTCAGTGGGTCAGTGATTGAACAAGCCGGGGAGGTGGGGGGGGGGGCAGGATGAGGTCAGACCTGTTTGTATTCTTTCCACTTCCTCTGGAAATTCACGCTGCCATTGGCTCGGCGCTGTATCACCGTCCACCCGCCTCTGTCTGTCTCCATATCACAGAACACCTGCAAAGGACGCAAACCACCAGTGCTGCAGGGGAGGGAGCCTGGGGTGGAGCGGCACAGACGGGTTGTACTGTGCAGGGAGGGAGTCAGGCCAACACAGGTCTTGTGGCTACGGCGTGGTGGGGCCACGTTCCCGCTGACAGGGTGTTTTGCGAGTCAGGACTGAGATGCATTGAGCAGACTTCCCAAGGACCAAGAAGTGGCCTTGCTTTGGAGAGCCCCAGTACTGACACACGAGGGCTGGCGTGGGAGAGGACTGAGGAGCAATGGCATAGCGGCAGGTAGGGAAGATTGGCAGACTTGCCTTTGACAGGGCCCATCTCGCTCGTTCTTGGGCGCTAAGGTCCATTTCAGTGCAAGGCCTGAGCCTGTCAGTCACTCACCTTCCTGGGTTCCGTCATGTTGGCGACGTGGAGGGTGTAAACCCCGCTGGCGTTAAACCCGGCTCGGCGGGTCTGAGCACAGTCCTGAGACACCTGCTCTTCCTTCGCGAGTGGAGCTGGCAAGGCAAAGAAAAGCAGCAGCGAGTGAGCTGCAAGTGTCTGTGATGGGTTCTGATCTCCTGGGCTTAGGGAACAGAGCGAGAGGGATTCTCCGTCTATTTCATGCCCTGAGCACAAGCCCGGGAGCCAGGAACACCCCAGATTGTTCTTTTATTTGTATGTTAATAATTTGTCATCAATATTCTCTATCAATCGCCCCTTCAAAGCCTCCCGGGCCCCTCACAGTTGCAACCCAAACCTTCTTAGTCACCAAACAGCTGCTACAAGAGTAAAAACACCTTTAAAAGAACCAAGATCCGATACAGGGGAAGGACAGGGGCTAGGAGGGTGTCTGTATAATACACAAGGAGCCGATGGCTTCATCCCTCACAGCATTGTACCCCGGGGGCCATTTGCACTAGGAGAAAGATGCTTCCAAATCCGACTGGCGGCATTTGACATTCCACGTCACCTCCGTGTGCGTGACAGCGCAGGGGGCAATGGGGAATCAGGCCTCAGCCAGGTGCAGACTAAAAACCAGCTTCAGGAAGAACCATTCAAAGGTGCTGTCTACATGCAGGGAGGTCGAAGGTCAAGAGAATGACCCTCCGCCCTAGGTTCCATTGCAGCTAAGGTGCTATCCCCTGCTGCCCTACGATGCATCAGTGGGGTCTGGCTGGGTGGCATCTGAGCTACAAGCAGATGCTGCCTTCCTAGCGTCCGTCTCCGTGCTCGCAGCAGGCAGACTCCGAGCTGCGTTCCTCTGCCGCACTGACTCCCCGGCCAAGACAAGGGCTGGAGTCAGACTCGGTTCACTTAGAGCGTTAGGAGCCAACGATCCCTCCCGGGGGAGCCAAGATAACGTGAAGTTATTTCTTTTGTAATGACTGGAAAATAGAAAGTGTCGTTTGATTGCCTGGCTCCATCTCAGGAAAAGCCAGCGTGCTTCAAAAATAAATAGGATGAAATCTTAACAGCCCGTTCCCCATAAAACCATCTTATGGCATTAGCGTCTTGGCTGCGACTCTGTCAAAACACTGAAGCCCATTGGTGCAATTTTTACTGCCTCGCTGCAAAGGGGGCAGGAGCTACAAGCATCGATCCTGCAAGATGCAGAGTGCTCCCGCCCAGGGCAACGGGTGCTGAGTGCAGGCAGGATCTCCTGCATCGTGCAGGAGCAGGCTCTTGGAGACCAGATAAAAGAAGCATGAAAGCAAGTGTGTTAGAAGGAACGTTCATGGCCTTAACGTGCACATGCTTCCTTGAATGCCCCTTTGCACTGCCAGAGGGACTGGAGGGACAGGAGCCCCAGTGTAAGTGAGAATTGGGCCCCCTGTAGCACTGTGGATTTGCTCTGAATGGTTGGTTGTTGCTCTTTTCTCCTTGGGTTAGATGTTTGTGGGTCTAATTGAATCTCTTTCTTTCTTTCGTGTCTCTTTGTACATCTGGGGTCACAGATCCCCAGACTAAGCTTGAGGATTTAACGTGGGTGCGGAAAGGGACGACACAGAACAACGTGGATTAGTGCAAAAACTTTTCGCTGTTGGACTCTTGGGCACTGGATTGCTCTGTGCCACTTGTGGACATATTTAAAGCAAACCCTGATGGTTCAGAGCAGTTTTCTGTCTGTCCGATTGATCGATCGATTGATTGATTGAAATCTATGGCACTTCTAATATAACCCTACAGTAATTATTAGAAAGGGCCCCTAACTCCACAGAAGTTGGGATCTAGATTCAGGTTTAAATCTGAGCATCTCAGCTTGCTTGCCCTGCTGTCATGGGATGAGCCAAAACCTTGGTCCATCAGCCGCTGCCTGGGGTGCATTGTTCTGAGACCAGGCGGAAGGTGGTGCTGGACAGACAGAATGTCGAGCAAGGCAAGGGCAGGGGTAGCAGAGAGAGGACATTTTCCAGGTTTCTAACCCAGCTTCTCTGAACACCTACCGTCACTAAGCAGTTTGAATTGAGCGGTCTAGCCATCAGTTCTACTGGCACTGCTGTGGGGAAGCTCCCCCTGCTGCATGAACGGGGCGCTGGTCAGAGGAACATCACAGGGCGGGGTCCCAGCTAACACAGGACGCTAGTGTGGGGAAGTTTGCACTCCGTGTTCTAGCTCCTACTGACCGGGAACGGGGCCGGTATCAGCGGGGAGTTCCAAGGAGCGTTAGTTGCCCACAGAATCCGGGACGGGCTCTCTTCTCCAGCCAGTGACACCCTGGCTGAAGGCCAGGAGGTCTATGCCGCTCTGGCAAGCCCAGCGCACTCCTGTGGGATGAGCTCACCTTTGCTCTGCGAGACCAGCTGGACCAGGCTCTGGACTGACTCGAGGAGCTGCAGCTGCTGCCGCTGGAGCAGGCTGGTGTTGCTGTTGGCAGCGTGGAGGGACTTCTCCAGGTCCTCAATCGTGTGGCTCTGGTGGCTCACTAAGCGCTGCAGCTTCTCCTTCTCTGTGCGGATCCCTTCCAGCTCTGTCTGGTGCTTGGTCTCCATCTCCAGCACCCGCGTCTCTAGGACACTGCAAAGGGACAGGCCGAGAGAGGCAGGGTGAGGTGCTTGCCTGGGGGACCGCACGAGCCACACAACACCCAGGGTAATCGTCAGACAGCTGCTAGGGCCTGAGACGAAGCCCACTGACATTCATTGGAGGCTTTTTTCATTGACTTCAAATGGTTTTGGCTCAAGCTGTTACTGAGGTTCTCTGTGTGGTTTGTGGGGCACCCCAGAGGCTATGATGGTCTTTCATGAGCATGACCATGGGGGGGGGGGGGGGGCTTTTTCATGGGAGCTGGAGACAGTTCTTCATCCCACTAAACCATTCCCGATCTCCCGCTGAACTCAGCCAAGTGCCTCCCTCTTCCTAGAAACAAATCTTTCCCCTGTAAACCAGCGGAGAGAGGATATTGGGGGGGGAGGGATAGCTCAGTGGTTTGAGCATTGGCCTGCTAAACCCAGGGTTGTGAGTTCAATCCTTGAGGGGGCCACTTGGGGATCTGGGGCAAAATCAGTACTTGGTCCTGCTAGTGAAGGCAGGGGGCTGGACTTGATGACCTTTCAAGGTCCCTTCCAGTTCTAGGAGATGGGATATCTCCATTATTTGTTTGTTTTTGTTTTGTTTTGTTTTTGAGCTTGTGCTACTAAAGAGAACTCCCGATCTCCGTGGGTTGGGTGGACATGCAAATAGCTGCTGAACTTTCGGCTAGCCAAGGCAGAAGCTCCAAGGTTGCATTTGTAAAATAGTGCATCTGGGAGTTAGTGCTCTGGGTTCCCACAAACAGGTTGTCTGTGCAAATAGATACGTGCACCCTCCGAATGTGGTAGATGAGTGTCCAGCTAGCTAATATGCCTGGCTAGAGGTCCACTTGTGGGTGCATTTTTTGCTGGTCCTGTCAAAAAATGTGTCTCTAATCCTTGTTCATTAGCCTGTGCAGAGAACGATCACGCATCATCCGATCTCACATCATGTTACCTGACCTGAGCCGGCGTTGGAAAGGCACAAAGCGGCGGCAGGAAGTGAGCAGCCTTGAGAATGCCAGCGAGTGAAAGGGCTGATATTTGGCCTGGGAGTTGCTGCTGTAGCCCCAAATCATGGTCTTATTCCCAGGGCTCCCGCCCAGAAATCTCTGCCTCCTGCTTTGCCCATGGAAATGTACCACCGAGGAGTAGTGACCGGACTAGCTCACCTGGATTAATCAGTCTTGGTGACTCATTTCATTGATCTGGATTCAAACTATTCAGACCAACCTGCCAGAGGTGATGAACGAAGTACAAAAACCTGGCCCCCTAGGTCATTTTCCATGGGCTGTAATTTTCCGCAGGGTTTAAAACGGACAGCAGTACACCGAGGGAGCTGGCCAGCATTTGGCTTGTTTGATAACATGCGCAGTGGGTGCATTTAAAAAGTTCATTCCGGTTTTAAAGCTATTCCCCATCCCAGTGATATTTGCTGTCTTTAAAGCCGGGAATATGGCTAGAACCCACCCAGGCTGCCTCTGGGAATCTGTAGGGAGCTTCTGCCCTTCTGCCTGGCTTCGCCCCGCCCGCTCTGGGATAGCTGTTCTGCTGGGGGCAGGTTTTCAAAGGCCCAAAGGGCAGTGGGGCCCGATTCCCATTGGAAGTGCCTGGGAAATGGGTGCCTAATGCTCACGTAGCTTGCAAATCTCCCCTCTAGTGACCTTGTTAGTGCCACCAGCCCCCAGTTCTCACCCTTGTTCCTTGATGATTCGGGCTGCGGGGACAATAGGCCCACCGACCCACGGCTCCACAACAGGGCTAAAGTCCTGACAACAGCTGGGCCTTTCTCACACGGAAAGGAGACAGCAGAGAGCCCCAGCTCCGTTAGCATGAACCGACCCTCGCTCTGGAGCTCGGTGGTTCTGGCAGGGACTCGGCGGTGGCGGCAGCAGCAGATGAAGATGAGACGGCTCCACCAGCGACTGCAGCCCCCCTTCTGCAGCAGCCCTGGCGCCCAGCCCACCCTGAGAGACTGTCCGGGAGTGAGCCAAGAGCAAACAATCCAAAGCCGAGAGAAGGGAGCGAGGCACCTAACACGGGTAACCATTGCGGTTTCCAGCCCACCGTGTGCATCAGCTGGGCGCTCAGAGCCCCGGGGAAGCAAAGAAGCAGTGACATCAATCAGGAGTCAGCACCTGGGAGCATGTGGAGCACACAAGGGGCCATGGTGGGGCGTGACCCTGAGCAGGGGAAGAGAGAGACAAACCAACAGGAGCTGCATGAGGTACTGGGACACGGTAGCCGCCTGGGGCAGGTTCCCACACGGTCCTGAAAATAATTGTACCCTGACAGAGGTCACCATAAAAAGTCAGCGTTTACCCCTGGGGCCAGGAGAGCTGCTGCTGATTAAAAGACCCTCCCTCCTCACCGTCCTTTTAAACATCTTAAAGAGACAAGAATCAGGCAAGCGAACCAAAGGGACGCCTCAGCGGGGCCGAGGCTGAGCACCATACTTGTTCATGTTCTGCAGCTTGCGAATTTCAGTCGTCTGCAGCAGCAGCTGCTTCTCCAGCTTGTTGGTGGACAGGGAATTCTCCAGCAGTTGGATCTCGATGCGTGCGGTTTGGTTCAGAACCTGTCCGAGGAGCAGTTGGGAAGAATAATGAGTGGGCTCCCCCTTCGGTCTCCCAAATGCTCCCTCCTTCCCCCCCCTTTAACCTGCCCTGATTTTTCAGCAGCATTACCAGCCCCGGTATGATATTTCCCCACTGATGCACTACACCAGCTCCAAGGGAAACCAGTTTAGATGGAGCATCTATTCAAGCCAATAGAATGTCCTACCATCCATACTGGCCACACTGGAGGAGAGCGTATCCTGGTCTTTCCAACACAACAGGCCATAGGAGTAATAGGGAGCGGAGATTGATTGGACAAATTATGTGATCCCTGTTGGTCATGCTAGCCTAAAAACTTCGCACTCAAAATCCATGGTCTCTGCTTCTTTTACATGGACCACATCAACTCCATGAGTGAGACTGTCAGAACCCTGTGGGAGGCGTTGGGTGTCCCCTTCTCATTCATTTTCATAGGGATTGAGCAGCCAAATCCCTTCAGAAATCTCAGCCCACCCCTAAGGCATGTGAGCCAGGAGTTCTTTGCGACTGAGCTGCCCTGTTGGCCATTTGAGTCCTGCAGGCTGCAGCCATGCGAGCCACACGTCATGGCTTGCACTTCACCCCCACCCTTTATCTAAGCAGCCCAAAGCTCTTTACAAATGTGACTGAACTAAGACGGGAGAAATAGCACCTCCCTTTTACAAGTAGGGAAAGTGAGGCAGGAGGTGACGTGATCTGCCCAAGGCCAATCACGCAGGGAGTCAGTGGGAGAGCTGGATTAGAACCCAGGCCTCCTGGCTCCCAGCCCCGTGTCTCCCTCAGGGCAGCCATGTGTGTATCTATTATGAGCCATTTCCCAGAATGCTCCTGCTGTACCTGCGCTTCCACAACCGTCAGTTTCCTGCTCTGCTCCGCCGTTTGGTTCAAGAGGTTGGTACCAATCTCCAGCATGGTGGCTGTTTGGTTCTGAGCGACGTTCTGCTGGATCCGGACCATCTCCGACTTCACGTTCATCTGCACGTAGCTCTCCAGCTAGACCGGGGGCGTGGGGGGGAAGCAGTCTGTTATTATTACATGGTATCAGAGCTCTCCTTATCCCCAGCCCAGCTTGACACAGACACTCCCTCTCTTCATTCCATGGCAGCAACGTTTCCCTCCCTCTGGTGAAATCACTCCCAGGCCCGTGAAACACCTTCGACTCCCTGCCATCCAGCTGGTGTTAAGCCAGCCCTGGTGCTACCCGTCAGAATGGTGCCTTGGGGAGGAGAGAACATGGGGCTGTCACAAGCATTTCACCCTGGCATAAACTCGCTTTGCCCTGTGATGTTTATCAGGAGGACAGTGTGTCCTGGCCGCAGCCTGGCCTACTGGCATGAGGAGGTCCCCTTGGAAAAATTAATCTCACCAAGATACTTTGGCTCAGGAATTGTTGGAGACTTGCTGTGTCCTTAAGATCTCTCTCTCCCACGCTCCCCTCACTACTCTGAGTGATGAAGAACGGCCCCTTCTCTGTGCTAAGGAGGGAATGTGCACTTGTGATCACAGATCTACCCTCCCCCGTGCTCGCATTCTGCAATAGCCAGGTGACACACTGGAAGTCTCGGCTCTTCCATGACTTTGGAACATTGGTAACAGGTTTCGATGGATGCAGGATCAGACGTGCTGAGGGTCTGGGGCCGTCCTCGGCTTCAGCTGGCAGGGTGGGCACTCGGCACGTCTGTAGCTCAGGCCCCCACAAACCAACGTCAGGCGTGTGAAACTCACATAGGGCAGCCCCTCCGCAGCACAGCTCCACTGAAATCCATACAGCTTACGCTGATTTTCACTAGCTGAGGGCCCGGCCCAGGGCCGACCAGCCTGTGGAAAACTGGAAGCACAAGAGCGATGGCATTCTCCGGGAGATGTCAGATTCCCTGTGCTCGCCCTTGCCCCATCCAGGCCTCGCATGATGGTGGTGCAGAGTCCTGCCTCTACTGCGGCCTCACGCCATGTCAGCCCTGCTTCTCGGAGTGCAAGTTGGGCAATACGGAAACGTGAGTTGAAAACAAAAGTCCACTTATGCAAATGCATCCCCAGGGGTTCTTGGAAAGAAAGCTGGATACATGTTCACGAGGCGTTTAGACCCAGGCCTGGGTAGCCACCTACAGTGATTCCAGGCTCTCCGAAGCGGTTCATATTTGGCCTCCATGTAAATGGTAGGCTTGCTTGGCCATGCTGGAACCCTGAGAGAGAAGCTGGAAAACAGGAACCCTAGCGCCACAAAGCCCTGAAGACGGACAATGCTCGCAACATGGATTATGTTTTAACTCTCATGATTGGGGGCGGGGAGGGGCTGACTCACCATATTGGAACATTTGGGGTTGGCAATACGGAGCGACCACTTCACCAACCCTACCGAGGAAGGGCTGCTGTCTCTGTAGGGCTGGGTGGGGATTTCAGCCCTCAAAGCTCCCACGCTGCTCCATCAGCAGTCTCCACACCAGGATTGTCCAACACCGTGAATGTATGGCCTTACCCTACACAGGTCTTGTTTGTTTCATTATTTTATCTTTCCAACACGGCCACTGGGAGAAGGGTTTATTTCCAGGCTGTCTAACGATATTTCACTGGTTCCCCTTCCTGTCCCACCACCAAGTTTTTTAAAAAAATGCAGCGTGGGTGTGTGTGTGTGTGTGTGAGAGAGGGAGAGAAAAAAAAGAGAGAGATCCAATTTTAAAGCATTGCATCCGGCTGCATGGGAATGGGGCTGGCTCACAGCAGGACTGCACTGATCCCTCGGGAATAGCATGGACTGGCCTCCCGGCATGCCTCTGCGTGTGTGTGTTAAACGCAGCGTCTGCAGGTAGAGGGGGTTCCTGAAGAGAGCTGGGAAAACAGGGGGTCACCCAGCATACAAAGAAAAGGCCGGTTTCCCAGGGCACAGATGAGCAGAAGCTCTGGAATTTCACCCCCTCCCCCTTTTGTTTTTGTCTTTTGCTGACTGTGCCCAGCTCCGAGAGGACCAACTCTGCTGGCTTAGTTCTGCGGCGATGCCCCCGCCGGTGTTCACGTGTGTGGACAGAGAAGCAGCGTGGGCTAGTGGCTCCAGCACTGGCGTGGGACTCAGATCCCACTGGTCTATCCTGGTTGACCTTGGACAAGTCTCTTCCCCTGTAGGCAGGTCTACACAGCCAGCAGTAAGCCGGGCCGACAGGCTCGGGCGACTGCAGTAAAGACGGCGGTGTAGATGTTGCAGCTCAGGGCCTGGAGTCCCGCTCCCTCCCCGGGCTTCAGAGCCGTAACATTTACACAGCTGGTGGTAGTGCGGGAGCCCAGTCTGTCGACCCAGGCTCTGAGATTGTCACTTGCTGTGTAGACGTATTGAATGGGTCCCTGCTGCACCACCCACACGTTGTCCGTCTCGTGTATGCCGGGTCTGAGCTCTTTGCCGGCGAGGACTTCTCTTACTCTGTGTATGCACAGCACCAGGGCTTAAATTCTCACCGAGTATTTCCCGGCGTGTCGGGGCTTCAGCCCGCGGGAGGCGCCGGGACTCAGGCCTTCAGCCCCATGGGAGGCACCAGGGTTTGGGGTTTCAGCCCCGAGGGAGGCGCCGAGGCTCTGGGCTTCTGCCCCACAGGGCACGCGGGAGCTCCGCGGGTTTGAAAATATTTCCCGGGGCTCTGCTTCGGACAGCTCCGGCTGAATTTAAGCCCTAGACAGCACCTAGCAGAGTGGGGCGCAGATCTTGGCTGGGGCTGCGAGCCACTCCCGTGATACAAATGCTAATAATGGGGGAGGATCGGTGAGACGCCAGCCTAAGGGCTCCCTGTGGCTAACCTGGCACCCAAGGGCCTCAATGACCTTTGCTGAAACACGGCGCCTGGTAGACATGTGGAAGAGACGGGCTTACTGAGACATTGGCTTTTGCCCCCACTCTGGGCCCTGCTCCCTGGATCACCACGGTTTAAATTACCAGCAAACCAGGGCTGGACACACACTTTATTTAGCTGGGGCGAGGAGGTTGGTATATTTTATTTTTGTCTCCCTGCCAACGGAGCGTGGAATGTTTTGTTTATATTGCTCGTTCTCCTCCACTGACGGGCTGAGAACAAGAGAAGACAATTGTACAGCTGGAGCTCGGAGATGCGGTTCAGACTGTTCCCGCTGCCGTTCACCCTTTCGTTTCCAGTTTGAGCTGAAGTGCTGGATTTTGCCTTAAATAACCAAGGAGATTTTGGGGCTTTTTTCAAGGAGATTCTCTGTAGGTGTTTGGAAGTGCGAGGGAGTTACCCAGCTGGGCCACCTTGCACTTATTTACATTTGCAAGAGTGTAAGAAATGGGATTGACCCTCGGCTTTCCCATCTTCATAGCGCAATGTACCAGCCACCTCTTCCCTGATCACTCTGCTCTGGGCGATGAAGAAGAAGACAGGAGAAGAAGTGGAAATGAGAAAAGGACACCTATGAAATCAAAGTGCTGGGAGCTGAGCTGACAGGCAGGGGATGGTAGAATCTCTCCCTGTCTAGCGTTTAGTGATTCTTGGCTCTTAGATACCTGTGACGGGGTGGTGTTGGCAGCTATAAATAGACCCCTCTGGGGATCCTGCAGCCTGGTCCCTTATAACCCGCAGAACACAGGGGCTGGCTAGAGTCGAAGGGAGCTGGGCCGTCTGATTGGGGATCACTGTCACCAGCAGGGAGTTAAGGAGGTAATCAGCTCACCAGCTGGGATAAAAGGCTGAGCGGGGCCGGGGGGAGTGGGGGGGAGTGGGGGGAAGGCCCCTTCTAACTGCTGCACTGTGCTTGGATCACCAGGCAGGACATAATAGTAAAGACGCTTAGTGAGGGTGCCCTGGTGGAGTGTGTGCTGGGAAATCACCAGGGGGACCGACCAGGCAGGGTTTCCAGGGCTGGAGGGGAGTACTACACCCAGGGGTGCATTCGACATGCTGGTCACTGGGGGTTTCAAAGTCGTCTAAGGGGATTAGGTAGCCACGTTCCATTGAAATCCAATGAGATTTGGGGACCCAACTCCCTTGGGTTCCTTTAAAAATCCCACTGATGTAGATACAGCAGATGTGGGAGGTCAATAGATAATAGACCATTAGAACTGATCTAGGAGGTCAAGAGATAACGCACCGTTAGAACCAGCTGCTATGCAACAAGCGCCAGCACTATTAGGAATTATTTGTTATTTGTATTACGGTAGCATCTAGTGTCCTGAGTCAGGGATCAGGGCCCCATTTTGCTGGGTGCTGTTAAGTCTAAAGAGAGAAGCCAGACAAACCGATATAGACGGGCTCTAGAAATGACCAGGTGCAATCTGTGCTACATCTCAACGGGGAGAAGCTGCCGGTTACATTTCCCCAACCCACTTGTCCTGTTCTTTAATCAAGCCAGCCCCATTCTTCTCCTCCCTCCTCCCGGAGCATGTGCCCCAAGCAGGCCAAAGTGCCCTCCATTCACCCGCCCCCCAAGGCTGGAGTTTTTCTGTCCCCGGCTCCCCACCGTCTGTGCTCCGTGGGTTAAGCAGATGCAGAGTGGCAGACCCTCGCTATTGCACTCGGCTCCAGTGACACGCCCTAGCGAGCCAGACTGAGCCAAGTCCCCGATGGCGTCGCTGTTTTGCAGCGTGTACCCTGCAGCCCCGGTTCTGGTGCAGGGGGGAACAGCGACTCTCCAGGAGGGGAGCCGCTGTGCTTGCATCTCACTGGTGACTGATCTATTTGGGGAAAATCAAACAAACGGAAATCACTCTGGGAACAGCTGGGAAATGTCTCTTTTTAGCCACTCAAGATCAGGTGACACCAGCCCCGCAGGCATTGGATGGTCTTTGCCAATGTAAAATAAATATGTCGGTTCTCTAAAGGGACCCCTTGGCCTCACTGGATAGAAGATACTAAACACTTGCTGTGAAATCCTGGCCCCACTGAAGTCAATGGCAACCCTCCCCCACATTGAATCAATGGGGCCAGGGTTTCACCCAGGATGGTTTGCTTTGTGTCTCAGTGAGGTGGGAGCAGAGGCAGGATTCACAGTTGGCCGGGGGCTGGGAACATGGAAGGCAGAAATGGAAAAGCCCTGATTGGGCCAACGTCACAGAAGAGGACACTAAATCTGGGCACCTGAATCCTCACCGAACAATGGCAGCTGGGCGGAGAGACACAGAACTGAGCGGGCGGCCTCTGAGCCAAGTTCATTTATTATCTGCATATGCAAATCAAGCAGCTAGCCACCTCACACTCTGTTTTGGAAACACGAACTCCGGGCTGTTTTGTCAGCTATCTCACTTCTCGATAGTGCAGGACGTTCCCTACAGAATGTCTCCTCTTGCTTTTTCAAATCAACTTCCACCCCCTTCCCCGGGAGACCATTCTACGAGCCAAGGGCTTGTCTAGACCAGGGAAGTTGGCACTGGTGTTAACAGCGTTGTTATATTTGGGCCAACCCCTAATGGGGAGACCCTGCCCAGGGGCAATTGGAGCGTTTGCTGGTGTGACTTGTAACTAGATTGGTGTCCCTAGCCCAGTGTGAGTAAACCCAAGCTAGACAGGGCTAATGCACCTCATTCCAGTTCATTTCACTCTAGTTCAGTCCTGTATAAACCACTGGAGCTCGTCATACTAAGCACACACATGCGTATGTGTGTCATCCTATGAATGGATGAAATATACATGTCTCCATGCATGTTTGACGTGTTTCCATACATGTTCATTTCCATGTGAGTTTCGGAGTCATTCCCAGCTCTTTAGCTGGCTATGGGCCGAGGAAGGGAGTGTGGAAAATTCATATGCAGAATATTTGCCCTGCTGGCTGTCTGCTGGCCAGCACTGTCACAGATCTCTTAATCCCCTTGTAAAGAAGCTCATTTATCCTGAACAGCTGTACACGATCCAGCCAGGAACGAGGGTGCAGCCACATCTCTGATGCCTGCACAATTCCTTTGTGGGGATCTTTTTAAAGCTGGGAAGAAGCGTGGAGTTTGCGCTACAAATAAAAATCAGATGCTACTTCCTCTTTCCTAATCCATTGGGGAAATGCCTCTCCCGAATGCTTTCTATTCTTAGGAGGATTTCACATGAGGTTTCCGTTCAAATGAATTCCAGGGTGCACGTTTTGAGCAGGGACGTGATCAGAAACGGCACATCAAACATAAAGTT
The DNA here is from genome assembly GCF_013100865.1 of Trachemys scripta elegans. Lineage (NCBI taxonomy): Eukaryota > Metazoa > Chordata > Testudines > Emydidae > Trachemys > Trachemys scripta. The sequence continues at coordinate 2,943,168 of NC_048309.1, forward strand.
GCTAGGCCAAAGGGAAGGCGAAATCGGAAATGTGTTTGACCCAGCTGTGGTCACAGAGCTGGAAATTTTACCCTGGTGTGAAAGGAATCCAAGCTCATGAAAAAGGCAAAGGGAATTCTCTTGGGAGAGAGCCAGATTTGCAAAGTCACACAGACAGGATAGCCTGGGGGACTAGCAGGCTATGGGTATTGTGAAGGAATCTCCCATTGGTTCTGTAGAGCAGAGCTGCTGAAGACAGTCAAGGCTCTGGAAGGTGGGCTGGCCCTTTAGGTATCCTGAGCCCAGTCCCTGGATGGCTTTGAAAATCAGGCCCGAGCACTGAAACCTGACTTGGAATTTAATAGGGAACCAGCCGAGTGAGCCCCCTCCAAGGGTGAGAGAAGTTCCGGAGCCCAGTCGTATTGTCAAGGATACGACCAGCGGGGCACATTCTGCAGCAGATGCAGATCTGTCCGGGCGGCTGCTTTCAAGCCAAGTCGCACAGCATTGCAATACCTAAGCCTGGCGGTAATGAACATGTGTATGACTGAGACCCTGTCATCATCCCACAGGCCAGCGTGCAAGCTCCCAGCTAGCCACAGATGGCACAAAGCGCCTGGCAGCCAATGCTATGGGAGAGTCCTGAGCCTAAAGGGACCCCTACGCTGCAGGATTCTTTGAAAACTTGGGGACAGATGACCGAGGCTGGAGGAGATCTGGTGGCAGCAAACTCTTTGAAATATTCCCCTCTGCCTATTAGCATAAGCCTCCATCGTGCTTGGGTTTAGCTTCATCCAGCTCCTCCTCCTCCTCATCCATGGGGGATGTCTGCTGGGCATGGGGAAAACTGGGTGCTGGCGGATCAGCCCCACTTCCTCCTGTTCATGCGTCTCGTGGCAGAGCAAGGGCAGAGAGAAATTGAAAGTCGATGGGATTTATTTTGATCGTCAGCCCCGTGTTTGTGCAGCGCCTGGCGCCGCGGGCCCCAGAGCACTACGACAATGCAAACAATAAAGAAGAAGAATCCTGGGAGCTAGGTGCCAAACTCCCACCTGTGCTTTAGAAAATGTCCCCTGGACTCGTTGAATGGGAGTTTCCCCGGGACGCTGATCCTGCCTGGGTTGTTGCAGTTTGATGGGTGAAGCGCAGCATGTGTAGACCACAAGCCCTGCAGCGTAGTCAGCAGTCCCCTCCATCCTGGTGGAGTCTGAGCCAGGTTTTAGAACCGCTCCTCCCTGCTGACTCTTGGAGGCAAAGGCTATGTTAACTAGTTTTCCAGCTGGATAGCTAGGAAGAATAAAAGTAAAAACTATTTCCCCTACTGTTACTCACACCTTCTTGTCAACTACTACAAATCTTTTTTTTCTGCTGCTGATAATAGCCCACCTTAACTGATTAGTCTCGTTAGAGTTGGTATGGCAACACCCATTTCTTCATGTCCTCTGGGTATATCTATCTTCCTACTGTATTTTCCACTGCATGCAGCTATTGAAGTGGGCTGTAGCCCACGAAAGCTTATGCCCAAATAAATGTGTTAGTCTCTAAGGTGCCCCAAGGACTCCTCGTTGTTTTTGCTGATACAGACTCACACTTGCTGAAGAATACATGGTGAAGAATACATAACCGAGATCTGTCCTTTCTCTGCAGGGAGAGACTCCCTATGGTAGGTGGAGTTCAGGTGCTCAAATAAACTCTCTGGACTTCCTGAGTCCTCCAAACTGGCCTGGGAATGACCATGAGAACGGGCCCTGGTGAGTCGCCCGGCGCCAGTGAGAGAGTATCCTTCCTCGCAGTATTTCAACACTTCCACCTCTAGCCGTGGCTGCAACCCGGGAGTGAAATCCCAGAACTTTAATAGAGCGGGATTGTTTCTAGTTCAGGTCTGGAAATGGCCAAAATGTGGGTGGGAGAAGAGGGGGTCTTATTCCCCCGAATCAGCCCTCCTGTCCATACCACTGACTCATTGTGTGATCTTGGGCAAAGTCACCCGGCCATCTCCTGGCCCTGTCCACCCAGTGGGAAAAGGGAGGGATGCTAAGTGAACTCAGCTCTGCTGGGGAAGGATTACCCCAAAGGAATAGATGGGACTGGTAAGGAGTTGGTAACAGGCGCTACACTGGCGCTTGCTGGACGGGAGAGGACAGGGCAGCTGCAGTGAGGGGAATATTCCTCTGTTTTGAGCCCTCTGCACTTGTTTTTACGTGAAGAAATATTGCTGGCAGCCACTCCAGCTCTTGGCTTTGTGAGCTGATATATCCCTCTGCAGATATTCATGATGGGGCTTTGGAATCCCGGGGCGGGGAAGCCTGGGGACACGAGCAAAGGGGTGTTTTGTTTTTGCAAAGGCTATTGAAATCCCAGAGCAATGTTAACTCGGGCCACTGGGATGCCCTCTCGGACCACTGCTTTTGGACAGGCGTCCCCAGGCTGCATACGTGCTAAGGGGGAAGAAGCTTCCTATAGCCAGGAAGCAAAGAGAAGCCGGAGAGCCATGTCTGGAAAACATTTAATGAAACTGAATGATTTCTGGAGAGAGTCCCTTCAACCACATCGTTAATCTTGTTGCTTCACAGGGCTAGGGAGTTTTTGGTTTGGGGTTTTGAATAAACAGCTATCTTAGCTGAAGTACAATACGTCCACATGGGGAAAGCCAGTGGGGCAGAAACAATGGCCGATTTCAGAGTGGGAAGTTGCGGGAGACCCTTGGCGTCTGCCCCGGCGCGATTTTGGGGGAGATGGCAGCACACGTACTGGCTGGTGTCTATTTCAGGAATCTGGGGAACACTCACTCAGTGAAGAGCCAACCGCCCAGGGGGATAAACTCTGACCCTGGGCCCAGTTTGAAGCTTCGCTCCAGGGAGGAGCTGGGGAACCAGAAATGGGTGTATGCTACCACTCCAGGGAGGAGCTGGGGAACCAGAAATGGGTGTATGCCACCACTCCAGGGAGGAATGCCAACGTGCAGAACCAGCCCACATGCTTTGGCAGAGGATGGAAGCGACCCCTTGCTCTAAGCAGGCAGCGTAGCAGTGACTGGCTAACGCAGTACGAGGCTTGACTCAGTCTCATTCAGATCTGGCTAGCTGCAGTTTTTCCCCTACAAAGAAATCTCGAGTAAAACCACAGAAGCAACATGTTCCTGTCTGCCCCCACTTTGCTGCTGAGTGCCTGTTGCAAGGGGTGTGGGTGGTAGTCAGGAACTGCATGGTGCAATGCATGAAAAGGCTCTTCCGCGCACAGGCCAGAGGCGAGAAGACAGGAGAGAAACTGAGCGTGGAGAGTGACTGGCCCCACAGGCTGAGATCCCTGCCTTTGAAAGCAGCTGGGGCATGCTGGCGGGTCCATGCACCAAAGCTCAGGGTTTTACACCGAGTTCCTCTCTCCCCCAGTGGGAGGAGCTGGGCCCTTTAGCTCAGGGCTGAGGTCTGCCGGGGAGATGGTGTTAAGAAGGCGCGCACCGGGGTTCCCACAGCAACCAAACACTCTTGTGGTTTTTGTAAAGCAGTCTCTCTTGGAAGCAGAAATGTTATACCAATAGAATAAAAACCAGCAGGATCCAGTGGGCCGGGGAGGGAGGAAAACTGTTGGACACTAGAGGTTGTACCGAATGGACTCCTCAAAAGTGGGTGTGCCTCACCTGGGCAGTGTAATTCCTTCCGGAGAGAGACGGAGCGGCTGCCCTTGAGCACTGCCAAGCACTTCCCAAGCCACCGGAGCGGGAGAGGCTCAGCTGCATCAGAATTTCAGACCCTCTCACTGATTTACAGCTGGCTGGAGAGAAGCCAGGGAGAGTGCAAAAGCGTAGGAGTGCGTTATCAGAACCTCCCTGGAGGCTCTGTCCACCCGAGCCAAAAAGATCTACTGTGCTCTGCCTGGAAGTCAGGCACTGTTTGTGCTGAGCTGGGCAGCAAGAAATTCTCACCAAAATACTCTTTGATAAGTAGGAGAGACACGAACCCCTTCCCGTAATGCTGCCTGTCAACTGTGTGACTGCTCAAGAAGCAAGGCAGTGGCCCAGGAATTCATTTCAAAGGAATTACTTGTGGGGTAAGATGCAATTCAGTGTAAGAGGAGCTAGATCTGACCTATAGATGATATTGTACCAGTTCTGCTGGTCTTGGAAGAGGCCAGACGATGCGTGTGTGTATTGTCCATGACTGGCTACCTACCTTTCTATCACTTTCCACTCTAGGATAAGAAGCAATCTGTGGTCTCTAAGCTCCTTACTGCTAGTGGAACAATCACATTGCAAGAGCAGATTATAATGCACCTCTGTCCAAATGGTTGGACTTAGCCTGTGTGCATAAATCCCACCAACCGGGAACGCCTATCTGAACCCCCCCGCCCCCAAACAAGCCAATGGAGTTTGAGTTCTACTACGAGGGTCATCTAGTCATGTAGTCTAACCTTCTGATTGCATCAGAGCCTTCTCTTCTCTTCTCTTCTCTTCTCTTCTCTTCTCTTCTCTTCTCTTCTCTTCTCTTGCTCCAGCCTCACTTCGTTTAGGCTGCGGTGAGTTAACGCGCAGTGTCGTTGCCAATCACAGCTGGCTGAGGTGGGTGGGCACCAGCTGAAGAGTGCAGAGAAGTCTCATATGGCGAAGCTTCTGTCTATTTTCAGCAAGCTGCTCTGATGTGAGTAATGGCAGCTCTGCTGTCCCCAGTGCTCCATGTGGCATGGTTCCTGGCGCAGAGGGAATATTTCCTTCACTTTCCATAGATTCCCTGTAAGAGAATCTTTCATAGAAAATTCCCTTTTCCTGTGAAGGGCTCCCTTCCTTCCCGTAACACACCACAAATGGATCATGTGTTGGCATGTCAAACTGCTTTCCCTCTGCATGTGAGAAGGGTCAGAGGCAAGCTTAGTGACCAAGGGACCAGCAGTGATGGAGAAAGGAGCAGAGAAGAAAAAGGGAAAATAGTGAATGAATCCAAGAGTCTCATGTGCATGACAGCAGGATCTTTGTGTCTTAGGTCATCTCCTATTGATCCGTCCCAAGTGAGGTCATCACAGCTGGTTATGGTCGGAATAATTTTGATGTCACAAGCCAAGGGTTATGAATGTAGGATCTGAAGCCGATTCTGGAACATCACTATCACTCCCGGTGAAAGAGTAGAGCAAACGGTGTAACGGAACTGACCAGGGCGGAAGGAAACAATGTGTGCAGCAAATGGTCTAGATTGGAAAGGGAAGTAGCGTCCCAGACAACCTTAATGGCGTAGCTGCCTCAGATACAAGACCAAGTGGGTGGGCAAAGGAAATGATTCAAAGGGCCCAGATCCAGGCTGTTTTTCCCCAACCCAGGGTAAACATCAGCACGGAACTGCCATGCTATAACAATGAAACACACTGATCACAATGAGTTGGAAAAGCCAAAGGATGGAGCCCAAACTGCGAAGACCATCAGAAGGCAGGTCTGAGCATTACGATAACTGCAGGGTTTATGGTGCAAGCCAAACAACACGGGGGTGGGGGTGGGGCGCCACCCAGCTCAGGAAGGCTTCACAGAGGAAGTGGTCTTGCAGGTGGGGAGTGGAAGGGGAACGAAGATGGGTGCTTGGCAGGTGGGGAGTGGAAGGGGACGTTAGAGAAAACTGGCTTTTGATAACCACGATTATTACTTATCAATGCTATGAGTTAGGTTCATGGAGGGTAGGTCCATCAATAGCTATTAGCCAAGATGGTCAGGGATGAACCCTACCGCTCTGGGTGTCCCTAAACCTCCAAATGCCAGAAGTTGGGACTGGACAACAAGGGATAGATCACTTTTAGATTCACCTGGTCTGTTCATTCCCTTCGAAGCATTTGGCACTGGTCTATTGGGCTAGGTGGACAATTGGTTTGCCCCAGTGTGGCTGCTCTTATGTTTTTATGTTCTTGTGAACGTGCTTGGTGCTTAATTTTCCAGATTGCAACTTAGATGGATACTTCAGAAGTCGTGCCTGTGGCACCCAAAGAGTTACAGGAGTCGGGTTCATGTAGCTGAACAAAACAATCCCCACCACGAGAAAGTGTGACTCAGAGTTAGTTGTATGCTGGCAGGTTGCTGCGTGTGCACTGGGGACAGGACCTAGAAGTTGTTGTTTACTCTTTTTAGAGCTCGGATTGGCGCCACGGTTGCGGAAGCCGAGCTACTGGTTCCTCTAGCCCTTCTTGTGTAAATCAGGAGTAACTCCTCCCAACGTCCATGGGCGCACAGGACACCAGAATCTGCCCTTAGGCTTGAGGGTTGGGCTGCAGACAAGGCAGACTTTGGAGTCCAAGCACACACTCTGCCAAGATTCAGAACCTCAGAGAGAATTGCTGCTGGCCAGCCAAGAAACCAGACAATAAGCAGGGAAGGTCAAGCGGGAATGTGGGACAATGACGTTCTCCACCAGGATTCAGCGGAGCTGAAAGGGCTGAGGCAGCTGTGGGGTCAGAGACAGGGCACAGCCGAACTGGAAATGCCCAAAAGCTGCAAAGATGGGACAGGATGGCGCTGAGTGAGTTCCCTGGCTTGGCTGCTCTCGGGCCCCATTTTCCAGCCTGTTGCCTGAGTGGAGAACCAGGCACGGTTTGTTTTTCACTTGCCTTGAAGCAGCAAACGAGGCTGAGATGTTGTGGCTGGTGCCTCTGCAAATGCTCCCACGTCCTTTGCTGAAATGTACTTGGCCATTTTGTACAGCAAGTGACTGGAGCCCAGAGTACCAGGATGGTTCCCCTCCGCCAGGGTGAAATGACATTCGGGCTGTATTGGCCCTAAGGAGCCCAGTACTCAAGGCCTAACTGTGAGCTAGCAGGGGCGGGGGGTGCAGGGAAGAGCATCCATGCTGTAGCCTGGACCCTGAGTCTGAACCCAGGACTGTCCACAGTACAAGTGTGGGGCGGGGCAGGGGAGAACCGACTCTTCTGCACTGATGAACAGAGCTGGGGTAAGAAGAGGGAAGGAGGTGCTGGGAATCCCTGGCTTCTTGATTAAACTAGACTGTCCCCCCCCCACACACACACACTTCCTTTTCTTGTGCACTACATTGATCCTGTTTCTAGCAGAGAAATGGAAGAGGCAGAGGGGCTCATTCAATCCCCCTGGCAGGGCTGAGCCGGAGCGGTGCATAGAGGGCAAAAAGCTCTGTAGGACCATCAGTGTGTGTCCCGCAGGGCAGGGCAAGGCCTCGCTGTAGGAATTTCTCTCTTTCTTTCCCTTAAATTGCCTTTACACGGTGGCTGTTTCTCTCGGTCCTCTAAGAAGCAGCTGGAAATCGAGCCTGGTGCCAAGTCCCTTCTGTGAAGACACCAGATGTGCCTGGGCCCAGCACCTGGAAACGTTCTGCTGCTTCTTCCGCCCAGTGTGCCTGGGAGCTCCTGCCCGCTCCGGGCACCAGGCCAGGCTTTAGCCCCCAGGCTGCAAGGCTCCCGGTTCGAATCCCCCCCGTGGTATGACCCAGCACACTCACACAAGTCCAGCCGCTGAGTGAGCTAATCGGTTACATCTGCTCCAGTGTCTGGCCACCAACGGAGAGACGCAGCCGGTGGTGACCAGCCTGGGAGCGGCTCCCACGTGCTGTTCCCAGAAGGGGAGGAAATGAGAAGACAAGCAAAGTGTGGCTCCCACTGCACCAGGCCCAGTGCTGCTCCTCCAGGCCTAGCCAGCTCCGCAGTGGCCGGGAAGCAGCCCTGTGCCTCTGGCCATCACTCACGCGGTTGTGCTGAGGGGATGAGACAGCCCTCCACTGGCCAGTAGGGGACACCCAACAGCCCGGACATGGCTCTGGGCTGGGAGCTTTGCTTCTGAGTCGCTTCGGGCCTCGGTTCAGTGTCACGCTCCAGACCTAGCAGCTGAGAGGCCTGCTCTGAGCACCCTGCTGTTGCCGGCACAGAGGCCCGAGGACAGCAACAGTGGGGTTCGTTGCCCGGTGTGCTTCGTGTCAATAAACATACCGGGGTGGAGAAACAATCAAAGTTTAGTTGAGATCTCAAAGTGATGCAAGGAGACAGGCAAGTCTCAAATCAAGCACACCAGCAAAAACAGTTTCTCTCTTCTTTATACATTTTACAACTAAGCCCCCCCTCTCTACCACCCACCCCTCTATCTCTCCCTTTACTTCCCCTCCCCTCTTTACCGAAGGCATGTTTATACCTTTAAGCAATTAAATCATTCTAGGGCTATAAATCTAGCTTGTTAGTAACACTCCTCTAAACAGTTATTTGGTTCGGTTTACTCTTAGTTTATTACCCCTTCCCCAGCTAGAAACATGCAAACCTCATCATTATCGTTTGGTACCTGGGATGAGCAAGGTCGTAATTGCTAACTGGCTGTTTACCCATTCCAATTCCTGTCCTTGGCTTTTGAGGTCGATTAGAGTTTAAACATGGAAGAACTTTGGCTCAGGCAGGCCTAGTAACCCCAACACTGCTGCTGGCCCTGGAGCCCAGCCCTCTCCCACGAAAGCTAGTTATGCACCAGAGAAGCTCATTCTGGCCGAGTCCCCTTCCTGCTCCTCTCCCACCCACTCTGGCTGATGGACGCTGTGCAGGAACCGCATGCACCCAAGCTGGGCAAGCTGCAGGCTTTTCTCCCTGTCTCTGGGAATTGGCCCTGCTTTGAGCAGGGGGTTGGACTAGATGACCTCCTGAGGTCCCTTCCAACCCTGATATTCTATGATTCTGCGGTGCCCCAATAGCCATTAATCACTCAGCCTCCTGTTGGCGAGCACGCCCCGTCCTAGCCCCAATCCCCCCACTCGTTCCACGCACAGGCTCCACTACATGTTTTTGTTTGAACTAAAATTAATTTCTCCCGCACTGAAAATAGCCAGATGGGAAGGAGGGCCCAGCTGCTCCGACGGCAGATAAAGCAAGAATAACAAACCCAGCACATCCAGCACCGTTGAAAGAGCAGTGGTGTGTTATTCCTGGTGATGTCCAGCATTCCTGGGGATCTCAGAGCAGGGCCGGGACCCGGTGAAGTTAACCTTGCAGGAGAAGGTACGGTTGTTTAAAGGAGATGCTATAGCTAAATGCCCATGAAGAAGGATGCAGAGGCTCTAATGAGGAGACAGTGTCTGGGGTTTGATTCAAAAGAGAGAACAAGGGAGAAGGTAAATCCAGCAGTGGAAGAGAGGAAGGGGGATGGGCTTTCTCTCAGCCATCCATTCATTCCCAGGACCTCCTCCTCTCACCTGTTCTTGTCTCTTCCTATTTCCCCTTATCGTGGGCACCTGCACCATCCCTTTCTCCCTCCATTAGTAGCAGCCGTGGGACCGGACAACTTTCAGACGTGGCAAGAGCTGAGGTTTGCCCCAGTGTCCTTTGCCAAAATGGCCTCTTTCTGTGCTGTGGTGCTGTGTGCTGGCTGGCAATCTCCACCCCAGAGGTGGTCGCATGGCACTTAAGCATCTACGTAAAAAAGCCAAGAAAGATTATCAAAAATGGTAGGCTGCTGGGTCCTTGTTTAGGCATCTAAGTAGGTGCCCTGATTTGAAGCGTGCTGAGTGCACCCAGTAGCACCGCAGGACTCAGCACTTACGAAAATTACGCCTCAGTATGGACGGAGGAGTCTAATGTTAGACATTGATTTTTGAAAATCCTGCTCAAAATGTGAGGCACACACTTACGTGCCTAGGCTGAGATCTGCAAGGCTGACCAGAGTCCCACAAAACCCATTAATGTCCATGGGAGTTGTATGGCTGAAACTCTGAGTTTTGAAAATCTCACCCTTGGTCCCGCTACATGCAAGTGTTGTACGTGTACACGCAGTCAGGAAGTTGCACACGCATGTTTAGTTAGGTGTCTTTTCGTGTGCAATTCCCCAGTTGGTGCATACAGTCACAGTAACTGTGTATGTGCAGATTAGGTCACGTGCATGCATTCTGCACCTGCCTGCCGAACGTTTTTGAGAATCTGCACTTAAAATACAAAGAGCTCTGAAATCTCATTTTGCCTTTAGAAAATGTTGTGTCTTTTGCTTTTTACACACCACCACCACCACCGAGGTACTGCAAGGGGTCCCAATAACTGTGTTTACTAAATACACACAACACACAACTGCTGCTCTAGCTGGTCTTTGGCCTGCAGAACACAGTGAGCGCCACCAGAGGGGTGTCACACTAGTTAAAAGAACACAACTCTATTCCTACACACTGTAAATAACAAACAATAAATAAAGTGATCCTTCTTCCCATGCCGTGCACCGTTGAGTGTGTCTTGAATCTCGTGGTTTGGGCACTCCCTCATCCACACTAAGGGTATCCGTCACTAGTGCCTTTACACACAGTTGCAGGCACAGAGCGCCAGATCCCCCCTCCTGCGAACTGAGCCCTCGTGACAGCAGCTGAAGGGACCTACGAGCCAAAGCACGCCTTGAACTTTCTGGGTAACTGGCAGACGCAGTGTGTGTTTTGTTTTCAAAACCCAGTGCCGCCTTCTACCCCCAGTTTGTTTATTCAGGCCTCGGATCCAATCAAAACAGGTTCCAGTTAAATTAGAGAGGAAAAAAACAACCCCAAAACCCAGACCCTTTCCGGGAATTGCTGTGCTGGGACGAGGTTATACGGGCACCGGCCTTTGCAGTTCCTTGCTCAGGCCCTGCCACCCTCCCCTCCGTGGCTAGGTCATTTCTGCAAAGCGACCTGGGAGGTCACGGAGATCTGCAGGCCCCTCCCCTCTGTCCCCCACTACTATTAGCAGTTCTTAGCATTACACGAGAGCCAGAGACCCCGGCTAAGATCGAGGCTTGCTGTGCTAGATACCACGCAGCCGCGGAATGGGAGAGAATCCCCTGCCCCCAAAGCCTCTCAAAGACTGTCGTCTTATCTGCCCAGGGGATACTGAGGCACAGCGCGCATTCACCGCAAGCTCAGCTCTCTCCTCGCACGGGGCTGGGCAGCCTCTGATCCGGCGGCTAAGGTCTCAAGGAAGGGGGGAGGGTCTTTCCCTTTATCCTGTTGGGTTGGTGCCCCCCACCACCGATTGCATCCGGGTTCCCAGATGGGGTGCTTCTCCGCTGCCCAACAGCTGCCCAGATGTGCAGCTGCACCGTCCCCCCCGGGAATCTTCACCAAGGCTAATATTTTGGCCCTGCTCGTGGGCCAGATTCCAGCTGCACTGCCCCACCTGCCCCCGAGCTCCGGCTGCCCTGAGCTCGCCTCGGTTCTAGCGCTTTAGTTTTAGCTCTGCTGGGAGGAGCCCTGACTGATCCATTCACACGCGGTCAGGCACATGAGCAGTGCAGGCAGCAGTCCAGGGCCGGGCACGGAAATGTGACTCCAACCGGAGGACGGGGAGTTGCAGGGCGTGTCACACAGGCCAGCGTGCAGAAACCCCCGTGAGGTGGAGCGGAGTGGCTGGGGCAGCATCCAGTCACATGAGTTCTAAAGGATAATTGGACAATGGTATGTATCCATTGTACCACTATGTGTCCGCAAGGCTTTCCATGTGGCCATGCCAGCTGCTGCTGTGTGGATATATGAAGAGCAGGGCTAGAAACAAGGGGAGAGAGGTGTGCCTGCATGTCTCCAGAGGAAGAGGGGATTTCAGTTCCCAGCTAGGACGGTGGGTACCCTTCCAAGGATGGCTCTGAACAGGTTTGCAGCAGGATGGAGTTGTGGGGAGTGTGGGGCGGGGGAGAATTGGTTCACAGACCCCCTTCAGTTCAGAATAGCTCAGGTTTGAACTACAGCTGGGGGACCCACATCCAAACCTCTGGGATGCCTCCAAGTCCGGGAGTTTGGTTTGGCCAAGCCTAGAGCCAGGGGTCAGAGGCGACACTTGGCTTGTGATGACAGAAGAACAGCGTGACGGCACAGAAGCTGGGCCATGCTCACAAAGCAGCTGTGTCCTGAGTATCGAAGCAGCGTGATAATCTACCCCAGGGCATGTCAGCATCCTCAGTGCCGCAGCTGTGCTAAAGGGTCGGCTTGATCGGAGCTGCCCACATGCTAAGGGCCCCTCTGCTTCTGATCAACGGGAAACTTTCAGGCAAGGCTGGAAATTCAGAGACAAGCCACGGCCTGGAATATGCTGGGGCATCTATAGGGCTTCTTGTCCAGGTCCAGTGGTGCCACTTCACACTCGATGGGTTGCGGCATCGCTTCCTACTCCGGGAGGGAAGGTGTAGCCAAAGAAAGCGGGAGACGCGGCCCCTGGGAACCAGGATCTCGGTAAGAACCGTGTCCCCCCAAGAACCCAACACGATCTTGCTGGAGTACTTTAGAACATGCGTTGCCTGCAGCAAAGATGCGGCTATGGAATAACAGCTCCCAACAAACGTCAGCCGTCTCACCTCACTGGCAACGGGCAAACACCACGCGGCGCCAATGTAAACAGGAAAGAAAGAGGCCAGTCTCTGCTCCTTACCCAGATCCCTTGCAAGCTAGCAGTGTGCCAGGATGTTCTGTGCCCCATGAGTCTCTGACCATGCGCAGGGGGAAGGAAAAGTCTGAAAAAAAGCCTTTTAATAACACAACTTTCTGAAACAGTGCTTCCTAATTTCCCTGGATGTGGCTTCGTGTTAGGACACCCAAATTAGGGTGCANGGATCCCAGTCCCCATCTCTGACCATGCGCAGGGGGAAGGAAAAGTCTGAAAAAAAGCCTTTTAATAACACAACTTTCTGAAACAGTGCTTCCTAATTTCCCTGGATGTGGCTTCGTGTTAGGACACCCAAATTAGGGTGCAGCAGTCAGAGCTGGGGACTGGGATCCAGGACTCCTGGGTTCAATCCCTGCCACAGCTGCACTCCATGGTCCTGGGCAAGTTGCTTAACCTCTGTCTGACTCAGGCTTCTTTGGCCTAAGGGTGCTGGGAGATATCCTATCTCCTAGAACTGGAAGGGACCTTGAAGGTCATCGAGTCCAGCCCCCTGCCTTCACTAGCAGGACCAATTTTTTGCCCTAGATCCCTAAGTGGCCCCCTCAAGGTTTGAACTCACAACCCTGGGTTTAGGGAGGATTGGTTAAGCGATAGGAAAAGGGCTTTCAAATGCAGGGCTGGAAAGAGCTGGAGAAAGGCCAAACCTTTGGAAGCCTGAAGGAATTTCACAGGTGATTGGAAGGAAGTTTAGTAAAAGCCCCGTCTGCCTGACACCTGCCATGGGTGGGTGCTACTGAAATCTCAACCCCAGGTCTCTTCCTGTCTTGGGCATAGACCAGAACCCGAAATCTGAGTCCCAGTACTGTGATCCCTTCACAGTAGCAAATGTAGAATCCCATTGTATGGTGGTTCTCCAGAGCTTTTCATTTGCCTTAGATGACAGTAGCATGTAAACAGGGCTAACGCCTGCCTCATTTACCTAGATACTAAATGTAAAGAATACCTAGAGAATACTGGAAGTGCTGAGGCACTGATACCTAGTTATCCACCTACATTTTTTGAAGAGATGATCCCCTGACATGCACCTAATCTTGGACTGTCTGGCTCCAAATGTCCAGTGCACAGTGCTTCAGGGAGAGCAGTGCACCTCACCCTGCTGAATGATCACCATTCTCTTCATCATCGAATCAGGGAGACATTCCTAGCGTGTAGCACCATATGCACCCTGAGCATGCACCCTAGTGCCAAGCCTGAATCAAAATCCTACGTCCACACGCCCACTAATGCTGGGAAATGTCAGACCCGGGTCCTAACTGTGCAGCTCAAGCAAACGCGAAGCAAAGGAATCGTTCCATTGAGAGTGCATATTCTTTTCTGGTTTAACACTCTGGAGTATTTTCTCTGCCCCGGGTTCTTAGACTCCATCCCGTAGTTTTGTCTGGGCTGGCTAACTGCTGGGGGAATGTCTTCCAGGAAAATAAGAAAACAAATGTGCCACATCTTGAAAGGATGCTCCCGAATTCAGCAACTCACGTAAATCCAGAGAGCACGTGGCGCACGATGCTTTCCGAGGAAAAGCTTTTTTTTTTCTTCCAGAAAAATTATTAATAACTTTCCAACCTTCTGGAATGAAGGGCCATGTTTGCTGTGTAGTTGGCTTGCTTGAATGGGGTGGGAGGGAAGGTTGGGAACTCTGGCTTTACGACACAGGGAGGAAAACAAGTGAATTTTGTGAACAACCTTAAAGTGTAAGAAGATCAAAGCTCTGTGCGTGTTGTCTGGAAGCAGAAATTTCCCTCTGACTGGGCAGTCTGGCAGAGGCAACTGCAGAGGACGTGCAGGTATTTTTATTGAACCTGACTGGAGCACTCCGGGCAGTCATTTCAGATTTAGCTGGAGAAAGGCTCTGGACGCAGAGACGGCCTCCGTCCCCTCTTCCTCTTCTCACCAGAAGATCCCCCACCTTGTTCGCTGTTCCCTTGCTGCAGCTCAATATTTACAGCTCTTTAGGGACCTGTCCCTCCCCCTGGGCCAAGAAGGGCTGGAGCTATTTTTGGGTCTGACGCAGGCAGCCGTTTGCACTGCTGACAGATGTGGGGGTCAGATGGCTCTTTGGAGAAACCGTTGAAAGGAAAAGTCTCTTCTTTGCTGGGTCGCTCTTTCCTGTCACCCACTTTCGGGTCTCTCTGGGACCCGAGCTGCAAAATTCAGATCCACACAGAGATTTCACCCCCTCCCCAGCCACCTGGAGCGGAGATTTTGGTTTGACCCATGATAGGAACTAGGCTTGAAACTCAGATGTGGAAGGATCTGAGGCTGGATTCTCATGCCCCCAGCCAAAGTCTGAGGGTGTCCAGATGTGTGTGTGTGTGTGGGGGTGGTGGTGCGGGAGGGGGGGTTGGTGTAGGCCCATCCCTAGTGGTGGGAAGGGGGGGCTGTAATTTAATCTTTGGGGTCGCTGTTCCTATCTCACCTTCCTCCTCTCATTCTCTCCCTCCATCCACACGCATCTGCGCTGAGTACACCCAAACTGCTTCCAAACGCCAGAGGCAAGCAGCACTACGCAATGGGAACTCAAGAGAGACCACGGGCCTGATCTCCCCCACGCCCATGTGAATCTAGAGTAGCAGAGCTGCCTGTTTCCTGGGGTACATCTGCCTTGTCCCCTCCCTCTGCCTCCGGCTCATTCCTTCCTGCTTCTGGAGGGCTTGAGTTCGGTCTGCACTTGCTGGCTCAGCAGGCACAAGTGAACGAGGGCGTCTGTTGGTGATTTTACCTGGGTGCTGCCACTGGTTGGGAGTGAGATCGGCTGCAGTGGTTCTTGCTCCCGTGGGTGCTGCCCTGGAGGTAAGTGGGAACTGAGTGTGCACACGGGGGGTTCGTCTGTACGGGGCGCTGCATGGAATCTCGTCTCCTTTTCCCAGGAGGCGGCACAGATGCCTACCAGGCCTCTGAGAGGGCCTGCTTTTCACAGTGCTTTTCCAGGCACGGTCCGATGCCTTGCTGGGGTGGGGCTTTGCAGGTGGAGTGTAGTCACCCGTCCCTTCTGAAACTGCACAGTCTGGGCCTGGATTTAGGGGCAGGCCTAGGGTGACCAGATGTCCCGATTTTATAGGGACAGTCCCGATTTTGGGGGCTTTTTCTTATATAGGCTCCTATTACCCCCCACCCCCTGTCCCGATTTTTTACTGTTGCTATCTGGTCACCCTAGGCAGACCCTGGATGACGCTGAGGCTCAAGTCAGTGACAGGGGCCAGCCACAGGTGGTTTAGTGCCTGCAGACATAGCCCTAGGGCCTGGGAATCTCGGGCGGGGTGGGGGAGAGGGAAGGCACTCTGCTAGCGGGACTGAGGTTTCATCCCTGCTGCTGAAATCTCATCGGTGACATCAGAATGGCCATACTGGATCAGACCAATGGTCCATGGAACTCCGTAGCCTGTCTCTGAGACTGGCCAGTGCCAGGTGCTTCAGAGGGAATGAACACAACAGGGCAATCATCAAGTGATCCAGCCCCTGTCAGCCAGGCCCAGCTTCTGGCTGTTGGAGGCTTAGGGATACCCAGAGCACGGGGTTGCATTCCTGCCCATCTTGTCTAATAGCCAGTGGTGGATCTATCCTCCAAGAACGTAGCTAATTCTTTTTTGAACTCAGTTATACTTTTGGCCTTCACTAGATCCCCTGGGAACAAGTTCTGCAGGTTGTCCGTGCATTATGTGAAGAAATACTTCCTTATGTTTGTTTTAAACTCGCTGCCCCTTTTAATTTCATCAGGTGACCCTGGTCCTTGTGTTATGGGAAGGGTAAATATCACTGGCCTACTCACTTTCTCCACACCAGTCCTGATTTTATAGATTTCTATCATATCCCCCCTTAGTCGTCTCTTCTCTGAACAGTTCCCAGTCTTTTTAATCTTTCTTTGTATGGAAGCTGTTCCATCCCCCTAATCATTTTAGTTGCCCTTCTCTGCGCTTTTCCAATTCTAATATATCTTTTTTGAGATAAGGTGACCAGAAGTACGCACAGTATTCAAGATGTGAGCATAGCATGGATTTATATAACGGCACTGTGATATTTTCTGTCTTCTTATCTATCCCTTTCCTAATGGTTCCTAACATTCTGTTAGCATTTGACTGCCACTGCACATTAGGAAGATATTTTCAGAGAACTATCCATGAGGACTCCAAGATCTCTTTCCTGAGAGGTAACAGCTAATTTAGACCCCATCGTTTTGGATGTATCATTGGGATTATGTGTTCCAATGTGGGTTACTTTTATCAACACTGAATTTCATCTATCATTTTGTCACCCAGTTTAGTGAAATCCCTTTGTAACTCTTTGCAGTCAGCTTTGGACTTAACTATCTTTAAGTAATTTTGTATCTGTAATTTTTGCCACCTTACTGTTCCCTCCTTTTTTCAGATCATTTATGAATATGTTGAACAGCACAGATCCCAGTACAGATCCTGGGGGGTCCCTGCTATTTACCTCTCTCCATTGTGAAATATTATATTTATTCCTATCTTTTGTTTCCTATCTTTTAACCAGTTACTGATCCATGAGAGGACCTTCCCTCTTATCCCATGTCTGCTTACTAAGAGCCTTTGGTGAAGAACTTTGTCAAAGGCTTTCTGAAAGTCCATGTATATTATATCTACAGGATCGCCCTTGTCCACATGCTTGTTGACTTCCCAAAGAATTCTAATAGATTGGTGAGGCGTGATTTCTCTCTACAAAAGCCATGTTGACTCTTCCCCGACATATTGTGTTTATCTTTGCTTCTGATAATTTTATTCTTTACTATCATTTCAACCAGTTTGCCTGGGGCTGGAGCTAGATTCACCGGCCTGTAATTGCCGGGATCAGCTCTGGAGCCTGGCGCCATGAGGGAGCCTGTCTCAGCCGTATGAAGGGCTGCAGTGACTCAGAGCTGGGGTTTGCTGCTTTGGAGACTTTACTGACAGTTCTGCTTAGACAAACCGAGTTCTGACAGGGTCAAGAGAACCGTCACTGTCTGACGGCTGGGGAAAGGGCATCAAACAAGTGAGCATCTTGAACCTCTGCCCATTTCCCAGGCAAGCATTCCCACGTGACGAGGTATGTGGATTTCACAGCATTCTCATATGCTATTCCAAGGGTGGATCCTCCCACCCTGAGGGTCAGAGTCAACATGAAACTGCAGCAAGTTTCCTGTGGACAGATTTTGTTGTGTGCCAGGGCTAATCCTGGTCCCATGGAGATCAATGCGAGCTTTGGCATTGACTTGAATGGGAGGAGGAGGAAACCAGAGTCAGCTTTCTGGGGTGAGGGTGGCTCAGAGCTCTCCTTTGCTAACCAGGGAGGATCTTGTTCTGGGCTTGGCTTTTGCTCTGGGATTCCAGCCATCTTGCCACCCACATTGAGCCTAAGTACAGCCTTCAGTCCCCTCACGTCACCCTGGGGGGGTTAAGCAGTAACGGGTCGATAGAGGCTCTCACTACAGAGCTCTCCTCTGGAGCCAGATCTCAAACACCCAGAAGTTTGCTGTTTGAGACCTTGGGTTTGGGTTTGGCCTAGTAGAAAGATTTGGGGCCATTTGGATCCAGTTCTGTTTTCAAATATCCTCCCCATCGAAGCTGAGATCTGGAGTGAAGTGTCCAGGCTGCTGTCCATCGTCCTCTGGAGATCCTGTCCTGCTCTGAATGGGCAGGAGGGTTTGAGGGATCCCATGGCACGCACCTCTTCTCTGATGCGCGGTGACACCCCCAGGGCTGATCCGGCACAGAGCAGGTGTGGAGTACTGGCCACCCTGGGCACAGAGAGGAGTGTTCATGAAGTGTCCCGTCAGCATGAGGCGGGCGCGTATCTCCATGGACACGCCTGCACTCAGTCACTTCTTTCCCCAGCCTGCCTGTGAGTACGGCAGCGGGGCTATGGGGACAGGAGGCGCCCCGCCCCTCCGGGCAGAGGACCAAGCCTCTAGTTTAGCCTTAGTCATGTCCTCCTCTTGCGCTTTCCCCAGAGCCCAGTACACCCACACCACACACAGCTGCACTTGCAGTATCCATGCCAGAGTGTGAGCATTTCCCATCCTGCCTGGCTTCGGTCACGCGAGCCCGTTTCCACTTTGTGACAGGCTCTCTGCTCATCCCCCAGTGGCTGTCTGGACTAATTGGAGTGGGGAACTCCCCTGGGCTGAGTGACAGCGGTGTGAGGAGGGGAAGCCCTAAACTGGAATCAGAACCGGGTTTATCGCTCCTCTGAGCAGGGCCGGCTCCGGGCACCAGCTGAGCAAGCTGGTGCTTGGGGCGGCAGATGGTTGGAGGCGGCATTCTGCCCAATCCTAGGGCGGCACGGCCGCTTTGTTGTTGTTGTTGTTCCGCTCCGGCCGCCCTGTAGGGGGTGGCGGGCGGAGAACCAGAGCGCCCTGCAGGGCAGTCCTCTTCCTTCCCGGAGCGGAGCCCTCGCGGCAGGCGGCAGGAGCGGCGCAGCGGGAGGGGCCGCGTGGCAGCGCCCCTGCTGTAGCCCTGGCCGCCCCCTTCTCTCTGTCTCCTGCCCGCTCCCTCCCTCTCCCTCCCCAGCCGGTCCCCTTGCACCTGCGCTCTGCAGGTTTTTTTTTGCTTTGCCGTTCTGCTGTCCGTTTTTTTTTTTTTTTTTTTGCTTGGGGCGGCCAAAAAGCCAGAGCCGGCCCTGCCTCTGAGCTAAGAGTTGGTGGGTGGGGAAAAAAATCTCAGTTCTGACCCCCACTCCAAACCCGGTGGGTTCTAGAGATCCAGAAAGAGCTCCAGCCTCTAGCGATTCTAGTTCCACCTGTTTCTGGCAAAACACGGGTTCTGGGCGGGTCGATGTCATTCCCCGGGCAGGAGGGACTGTCAAGCACAACCCTTTGGCTGTGATTTGCAATGCCTCTTCGGGCAGGAATGTTAGTGGGAAATTGGTGTCCACGTTGACCAGGTGGCTTTGACAGTTGCAGCCTTTATTGTTTGCCTGACACAAGCATCTATTGGGCTAGACCCACGTTTATTGCACTGGCTGTTCTCACAAAAAGCAAAGCTTCACGGAGCTCCACAACGTTTTGCAAAACCTCGCGTTTAAAAAAATGAGACGTTCCAGAGGTCTGACCCAGCCCCCGTCCCTCGCTCTGCCAGAATTCCCCAGGTGTTTTACAATAAACCAAATAGACTCGGTGCCAGATCCTGCATGAAATCAATAGGTGAGCCGAGGGTACGATGAACGCATGGCAGGGCTACAGGCGACGGAAATCATGTGAGAATACAGCACCAGTCAACATCAAGATGAAACATTAAACAAGTACTAAAGCACTAAACAAGCCTTCTGGACTCAAGGGGGCCCGATTCTGATCGGAGTGCTCCCCCGTGAGACCCCACTACGCTCAGTGAAATTGCACAAGAGATGAACCTGGCCAGAGGGATGGCAAGGGGCATAAGCCAGTGCAGAATTCAACCCAGTGTTTCCAACCTGCCTTGAAAGGGGCTAACTTGGGGGTCAAACCAGGAGCTATCCCATAGCTCTGGTGGTGCCCAGGTAGCGACAGTCCTATCCCGCCGAGGTTCAGGGCATGGGCTAGAATTCATGGGGGCAGAAGCTCAGGAAGATGATTGGGAGCCAGATCATTAAAGGGCTTGGAAGTTGGACCCAAACCTGTGCCCACTGACTCATCAAATTCCCTCTGCCCATCATCCCTCCATTCACCATTCCACTCCATGCCCATCACCAGAGCGTCAGGGCGCCTGCCCTGAGGGCAACGAGACGAGGGGCATGGCAGTAGTGGTGAGAACTGTCTCCCCACTGTGGCCCCTCCACCCCCCTGGCCAGGTGCGCCCCTTACCTTCAGCAGCCACTGGGTGTTGTTCTCTAGGACCCTCTCCAGCTGCTGCACGCGCTGTGCGGACCAGTTGTGGGTCTGCAGCGTGGCGGCGGGCGAGTCCCCCTGCAGCGTGTTGGCGCGGAGAGTCGCCCTCGTCGGCGGGCAGGGCTGCGGCTCGGCCTCGGGCAGGACGAAGGTGTAACTGCACTGCCCCTGCTGGACCCGGTGGGATCGCCGCCTGCTCCCGCCACCTGTCGCCCTCCGCTGGCCGCCCTCCGCCCAGAAAGCCACCGTCACGCAGGCAAAGGCCACCAGCTTGAGATTTACACAGTGCATGGTGCTCCGAGACCTCTGCTCCAGCTGCTCCACACCCTGCCCTGGCGAGACCCCACACTCCCTGGTCCTCGCCGAAAGCTGCGGAGCGGGAGGGGCCAGTGCTCTGCCGGCTGCAGTTTTCAAGCCACTGTTTGCACAGAACAAGTTATTGGGCTCTTTAAACGAAGTCTAAATAATGTAATTTTGGCACTTCCTCCGTCCTCGCCCCTCGAAGCAGCCCCAGCCCTCCCAGCCCTTTTATCGTTCTCCTGGCTAGGCAGCAGCCTTGGCCCTCTTGCGGGAAAAAACAGGGTTTGAAAACAATACTTCTGTCTTTTTTCTTTCTTAGCCCACTGCAGGGAGCTCAAGTTTCACATGTAATCATCAATGTTCACACACACACACACACACACACACACACACACTGCCTCTGTCCCTCCCTGGGCTGCCCCCCCCTTCCCCTCTGCCTGGACCCTGGCTATCTGCCTGCTCCTCTGAGGACCCGTGGAGTGACCCCAGCAAGAAATGAGAAGAGAAACTCTCCGATCCTGCAGGCAGGGATGAGGTCTCTGCTCAGCTCAAGACCCAAATCCCACCCCACCAGCCCCCACTTCAGATTCTCCCCCATGGTCCCAGCACAGCCGCATTTCCCAGTCTGTCCCTCCCTGATCAGCACCAGCTGTGACCCTGCAGGGTGCAGGGAAGTGACATTGAGGCAAATATATTTCCCTGCTTGTTTCTATTTATACTATCTGAGGAGGCTGGGGCCTGTATTTAACTGAATCCGCTGCAAGGAAAGTCCGCTGGGAATACATCCCGGCCAGAGCTCGCCCTAGAGCTTAGGGGAACACGGACTCCAGCGAGGGCACTTCACCAGTGATTTAGGGTCCCTTAGAGATGTCGTTCAGGTCATCCCCGGGGCTGCCAAATCCTCTTTAGAAGTAAAACTCCTGTCCTGGAGGAACCAACGAGAAAGGAGCAACTCGTCCCTGTGGCATGAGCAAGAGAACTCAGAACGCTCAGCCGTGCGATTCAGGCAGGGCCACACATTTTGAGTGCCTAGGGCAAAACCAGGCCCCGAGCTCTGAGGGGATGTCCTGGGGGGCAGAGCAAGCCCGCCCTGGACTCACCCTGCAGCGGGAGTCCTGTCCCTGCTCTGAGTATCGCGAGGGTCACAAAGCCACACAGATTTGGTCTATCATGGAGGGGCAGCCAGGCCAAACCTGGGTGGCGCCACAGCCCATGCAGCAGGTCATAACATCACTTGGTGTGGGGCCCTCTCAAATGGGGGGGAACGAGGCAAACTATCCCTTTGCCCTGCCACCACATAGCCCTGGATTCAGGGGGCCCAGGACTCCTCCTAGCCCCATGTCTAGAGTGACCCAGTTCTTCTGCCAGCTGTTTTCCCCGCAATGACTCTGCTTATTTGCATGGGGCAGCAGTTTGATCCCTCTGTTTGATATTGTTTGTCTCCTTTTGCTTTGGGGACTTTGAGGGCACTTTGTAATCCAGGATGTTTAGAAGGATTCCTGCTTTATCTCGGCTGGGAGCGAGGAGCCGGCGTGGTGGCTGGGGAAGGAGGTTTCTCTGAAAACATCCACTCAATGTGCAGGGCAGTCAAAAAAGTCAACAGAATGTTGGGACTCATTAAGAAAGGGATAGATAATAAGACAGACAATATGATGTTGCCTCTATATAAATCCATGGTACGCCCACATCTTGAACACTGCGTGCATCTCAAAAAAGATAGATTGGAATTGGACAAGGTTCAGAAAAGGGCAAAAAAATGATGAGAGGTATGGAATGGCTTCTGTATGAAGAGAGATTAATAAGACTGGGACTTTTCGGCTTGGAAAAGAGACGACTAAGGGGGGATATGATTGAGGTCTAGAAAATCATGACTGGTGTGGAAAAAGTAAATAAGGAAGTGTTATTTACTCCTTCTCATAACACAAGAACTAGGGGTCACCAAATTAAATGAATAGGCAGCAGGTTTAAAACAAACAAAGGAAGTATTTTTTTCACACAATGCAGAGTCAACCTGTGGAACTCCTTGCCAGAGGATGTTGTTAAGGCCAAGACTGTAACAGGGTTCCAAAAAGAACTAGATCAGTTCATGGAGGATAGGTCCATCAATGGCTATGAACCAGGCTGGTCAGGGATGGTGTCCCAGCCTCTGTTTGCAAGAAGCTGGGAATGGGCGACAGGGATTGGATCACTTGACGATTCCCTGTTCTGTCCATTCCCTCTGGGGCACCTGGCACTGGCCACTGTTGGAAGACAGGACACTGGGCTAGATGGACCCTTGGTCTGACCCAGTGTGGCCGTTCTTATGTTGCTGAAGTCTTGTACTAACCACTCCAGCCCGTGTGCTTGGTCTTGTACTAAACATCCATTGTCAGCACCAGGCCGAGGTATTCTGGTGTTTTGCTGCCCAGGGCACACCCGCTCCCTCCTCCGAGCAGCAGCTGGGAAATTCACCCCCTCCCCATCTTGATTTGCCATCTCTGGAAGCTGGCAACAAGAGTGACCGCTCTGTTCGCCCGCCCCTAAAGCTGGCTCTGCCCATATTCAGGCTCCATTAGTACTGACACCGGGCGTTTGCAGGGGGTGCGTCAGCCCTGCTCTTCGCTCACTCCCTTAAACGCCTGGCAATCCTGCTGCAAGCTTGGTGGCCTCAGTTCCCTGTCTGTGAAATGGGAATATGACAAAGGAAGGGGTGCTGTCTTTGCAGACTGTAAGCTCTTTGGGGCAGGGGTTTTTCTCTCCCTGGGTGTGTACAGCATCCAGCTCCGCCCTGGCACTCTGCATGATCAGCAGGAAGAATGACCGTAACAGTTGCAGTGGGGTGGGGCTGGCCCACTGCGCTGCGGAGAGCAGGGGGGAGCGGTTTCCAATGCTGGTTTAACCCCTGAGGAAGGGATGCCGGTCTTGCCAGAGAGAGAGGGTCCATCTACCCTGCAGTCAGGAGGTGTGATTGCAGTTCAGGCAGTTCAGAGCTGGCTTTGCTCTAGCTAGGGGTGGCGGCAGGGGCCAGACCCGCCCGGGACCCTGACGTGTCTCTCCCACTAGCTTTCGATCAGACCTCCCCTCACTCTCGCCCCCTCCCTCCTCTCCAAGGTCCACTCGTCCCCCTTCTCCCCCCGCCGGTTTTTCAAACCACTCCTTAAACAAACACGGGGTGGCAGGGCCGGGGGCCCAAATTCCTCTCGTTAGCACCCTGTTTGCATTACTGCTGGGAAAATTACCCAGGGCACCTAACGGGCAGTATCTGATGGGCGGCGGGGGAGGGGGGAACTGGTGGTGACGCTCCCTGGTAATTAGCTATAGCACCAGGCCAGAGAAGGGGGGACAGATCCCTGACAAGCGCCGTCTGTGCGGCCGTCTGCCACAATCCCCTCTGTCCTGCACCGAGACGGGTCTGTGCCTCGTTACATGCGGCTGCTTGCTCACTGCTCCCTCCCGCCTGCCCCGCACCATCGCTGCATTCATCCCCTCCCTGCTTGTCAGACGACGATGGGCGTATTTCCTGAGCCCTGGCCCAGGAGGGCACAAGGCTC
Source organism: Trachemys scripta elegans (assembly GCF_013100865.1). NCBI lineage: Eukaryota > Metazoa > Chordata > Testudines > Emydidae > Trachemys > Trachemys scripta. Next base: position 2,967,117 of record NC_048309.1, read on the forward strand.
GGCCTGGGTATTAAATACACCTGCCCTGGCACAACTCTGCCACACCGGATTGTGTCAAAGCAATCACAAACCGTGTGCCAGACCCAGCCGGGGTGTGAGAAGAAGCCGCGCCAGCGACGTGAGTGGATTTACACCAGGGGAGCTTGGTCCATGCACGCCTTGTGGAAGACTAACGAGCCATGCCGTCGAGGGCCCAGGCCTGGGGTGATGGCAGAGTGCCCCGTACGCCCAGCTGCCCTCGCTCAGGGATGGGCATGGCAGGCAGAAACAGTAGCCCAAGTGGCATGAAGCCCCTTTGTTCACCAGGCCAGCCCTCGCCTCCTTTCTCGCTGAGCTTATGAGGGTGTTTTTGGCCCCTGCCCACTGCCATCAGACCCTGACCTCTGCTAACGGGAGATGTCTTCACAGTGGCCCTTCGAGCAGGCCAGGCTCTCCGTGTCTGGAAGGAGAACAAGCTGAGCTGTCGTTTGATGGTGTTTGTGTAGCGGGGACCCCAGGCTGCCTTGGGGAGCAGTGACCTCAGCTCCCCCCCAGCCCCCTGGCTCAGATCATAAGATGAGAACGGCCATCGTGGGCAGCAGGTAAGGGAGGCTGGGGGAGGCTGTGCCTCCCCAAACAGCCAGGTGTGGCCCCACCCACACTCCACCCCCACCCCCAGGTGGTGCTGCTGGGCTCCAGGGCCTGGGGCCACGTTGCCTGCCTTCCCGGGCTGGGGGGGGCTGTGGCAGCTGTGGGCACTAGCCAGCCTGGGGTGGGGGTGGCAGCCGCAGTGGGGTGACTCTGGGTTCTGGGGAGCGTGGAAGGGGTGGGGCGGGGCTGGGGGGCTAGCCTCCCCCAGCCAGCGGTTCATGCACCGCTCATGACGGCCAGACTGGGTCAGACCAAGGGTCCATCTAGCCCAGTACCTTGTCTCCCGACAGTGGCCGGTGCCAGGTGCCCCAGAGGGAATGAACCGAACAGGGAATCCTCAAGTGACCATCCCCTGCCGCCCACTCTCGCTAGCCCTGCCCTGAGCTCTGCAGCCACAGAGGACCCAGCGCACTGAAAGGTGCAGTGGATCATTCCAGGAGGCTGCGGCCTGCCCGCCAGCCCGTGACCGGGGCTCTGCCTCCTACAGACTCTGCTAGGCCTCCGGGCTCGGCTTTCGGCTCCCTGTTGGCTTTGTTGGTCCGGGAGCCACGGCCAAATCCACCCGGCGAGATCTGGGCTCCGTGCAGCAATTGCACTGTCCGGCAGCTGCTCTGTACTGGGGAGGCTGGATTTCATGTCCCTCAGATCCCAGCCCTAGCTCTCTCTGGGGCACGAGAAAAGCCCACCAAAAATGCAAACACAAATATTTGAATTGCAAACGCTTGACCTCCCCTGTGCTGGGAGCAGCTAGACTCATCCCTCCTTCACTGGCTCTGCAACTGGGACATAACCCTCCACCACTGCCATTGCTGGGGGGGAGGGGGCGTCTCTCCTCTGCTGCAGGGCCCCTGCCCCCCTCCCGCCCGCTAACCCATAAGGAGCAATCTCTTCCTCCCCTCTGCTGCCTAGAGACAGGCCCCAGCTGCAAAGTTTGGATCTGGATCCAGGCGTGAATTTCCCCAAAGTCCCGGGAGGCTCAGAGCCAGGGGTTTGGTTCGGCTCGTTGCAGAGCTGGGGGTGGGGGTGGGAGGGCGTAGCTGTGATATGTGGATCTGCGTTCGGATCACAGCTCCCCGAGGCTCACGCAGGGGTGTCTGGGCTGCCGGGGTCCGGTTCAGCTCGCTCTAGCCACAGAGTTCACACCCTGGTGGGAATTTCTCCCAAGCCGAAGGATTTCCAGCTCTGGGGTTTGGTTCAGCCCCGGGGGCTCACCCACTGCCCCCCACGAAGGGCTTGGAGCTCCTGTGCGAAGGGTGCTGTGCTGGAGCAACCCCTTGCTTCCCCGTCCCGGCCTTACTCTGCTGAGCAGACGAGCAGATCGTGCCGAGAGGGAGATGAAACCCCATGTTCGCACCACCCCCTACCCCAGCCCTCGCACCCTCCGAGATGCTCGGCACAGCGGTTCCTTCTTGCAGCCGGCAGTTTCGTGGGGTTTGCTGCCCTCCTCTGTGCATTGTGCTGAATCTTCCCCTTTCTTTCTGGCCAGCCCAGCGGGGTGAGTGTCACCCACCCAGCCACACTAAGAGCAGGTCGCCCGCCTGCAGCATGAGGCGTGGTGCTAGCTTGGGCCCCGAGAACCTGCTAGACCGGAGCCTGCTCCTTTGCACCCTTTGCAACCAGCCGACCCCTCGTCACAGCTCCCCGACCACGCCTGAGATCAGCCCTGGAGTTAAAATAGCCCCAGCCTTGGCGCCTGCCTCGCCCCAGGCCTGGCAGTGGAGTCCAGCGTGTGATTAATGACACCTGCTGTGGTCAGCGCCAGGTTATTTTTAAACCACGTCCCCCCGGGGCGAAAGGGCCCCTTACAGTGCCAAGCTGTCAGAGACCAATGGACTGAGCCCTCCCAGTCGAGGGAGAGGGGCATTAATCTCCGTCTGTCTTTTCATCTGACACCCCTGGCCAGGTTTTCAGTGAGGCTAACCCTGCAGAAACCTGTGAGATTGCACGCCCAGTCTGCATGTGCTGGCTCTGCCCTTATGCACAGATGTCGGGGCATGGCGCAGTAGAATGGGCAGTGCTGGTAATTTGCACACACAGCGACCCAGCTTGTGTGTACAGCACTGTGCACCTAACCTGCATCTGGCCCCCGGTTTCCCTCTGGTCGCAGGACCCTGTCAATGCCGCCAGGGGAGGGGGGGGGGGCGATTTATAAACCAGCCTCAGTTCTCAGTGCTTGGCCGTTTCTGTGGATTCTTGTCATTTCACTCAGACCCTGATCTGCCTTTTCTCAGGCAAAACGCCCACTGATGTCATTGGGCCAAATGAATCCCCACTGATGTTTCCCAGGGGATGAATTTGGACCAGGGAATTTTGCCAGAGTAAGGAGTGCAGGATTGGGTCCTCGTCAGCCCAGACTTTCTCTTTATGCCTGGCCTACTTCTGCACCCCTTCCCTAAACACCTTTCTCTCTCCCTATAGTCTGTTGTAAACAGAGGCGCCTTGGGCCTCTCTGAACTACTTGTGTTCAGACACTCTTTCAGACCCATCTAAAATTAGTGTCTATGTCTCACAAGCTCATGCACCCAATTGCATGGCAGTAGGGGCACGCGACGCATGGACTAACGCACTAGATGTGTAAATAGCCATGAAAATCCAGGATGCGCCTGCGGTCGTCATGGTAATTGCACACCCAAATGAGGCACATAGGGGCATATGCATTTTTGTACCTAGCGGGGATCGGCCCGGGGTGGTGCTGGATAACAGCGTCCTCCGTTTCCTGGGTGTTCCTCAAAGCAGCTGAGGGTTGGAATTCTCCCCCCGTCCCAAACTGTCTCGGGTTGGGCTGGACAGCAGGTCTGGTTCTGACCTTACATCCCCTCATTTTACACCTCCGGGGAGTCAGGCCTTGTTTACCCTGCTGTAAGTGAGGTCGGGATCTGGCTCCAGATCTTGTAATAACCGTTTCACAATCTGTCAAGAATCAGCTGCAGCGCAGGCATGTCACTGATTTATTGGGCAAGTCTGTGCCGCTTATAAACCTATGACGACCTCGTTTCGGGGGGCAGCCAAGGGCGGAGCGCCCACCCTGCCTTAAAGCCTACTGGTTTTGCCTCCTTCCTGCCTGTGTTTCAGAATGACGTGCTGAAAAGAAGAGCTAACAGAGACTGGCTGAAGGAGCCACTCACACCGGCGAGAGAAATCGGAATCAGATGGGAACAGCTGGGTCACAGACCTGCAGAATCAAGTGATTCTGCTTTGTATGGAGACAACTCGATGGGGATGGCCACTCGCCTAAGGACGCACGGGGACAAATTCTGCTCTCCGTGATCAGCCAGCCTGGAACTCTCCGCTAACCACAGCAAAGAAGCTCAGGAGAGAAGCGGCACCTAGTACACCCCAACCCCGCAGCAAAGCTGGGAAGTGACCCAGAGTCAGAAGTGATCCGCAGGAGAAGGAAAGGCATGGAGGCCAGGGGATGAGGGTGGAATGCTGGCAAAAACGATACTGCTCTCCAGCATCCGCCTGCAATCCCCAGGGAGGGTCCAGCTAGCCAAGTAGGGGGGCGGCTGTTTGGGGTGGAGTAACTGGTATGAACCTGACAGTAAACATTCCCCTGGTGAGACCCAGGATGGCTGCACTCGATCATTCAAAACAGCCCCAGTCACTGCCTCATGTCTGGGGTCCAGCGGCTTAGGGAAGCACTGGACCTTAGCAGCCCCTGAGCTCCTCCCCAGTCTAGATCAGGAGAGTGCATGTGCCCCATGGGGCAGCACAGCTTGCTCCCCGTGGCACAGCCAGCTCCGCTGGGCTTCCCCCCATGTCAGGGTGCAAGGAAGGAGCTGTTTCTATGCTCCCCTGTTCACAGGGATTGCACTGGGCCCCTCCCTGAGTGGGGTGCAAGCAGGGGGCTGTCTCTGCCCCCAGCAAACCTGGGGCAAGTTGCACAAGGGCCGGAATGGACCAGTAAATAAAATCCGGAGCCCCCTGAAATGTTCAGCAATGCAAACAATTGCCGGATTCATCCCAAGCCCGGCAGACACAGGTGTGAGGAAAATGCTGCTCATTGAGGGGTCCGGACGCCTTGGCCATGCAGGGTCTGAGGGGTATCACGCCACTGGAAGCTCTGCATGCACTAGGCAGCAGCAGGGATTCTGCTTCCAAACTGGGGGCAATGTGAAAACTAGCCCCTTCCACCATGCCCAGCTATGCCTCAGTTTCCCCATCTGTCACATGTGGATAATGTCTACCTCATGATGCTGTTGTTTGGCTTCTAACCTTAACCATGCAGGTCTCTGCAATCTGCCACTGGGAAGCACTGGAGCATATTATCCAAAGCAACCCCCAGACTCCCACGTCGTCTATAAGAACTTAGTTTCAATCGGAGAAAGAAAACACACAGTGTTAATAGGGTGACCAGACAGCAAGTGTGAAAAAGCGGGATGGGAGTGGGGGTAAGAGGCACCTTTGTAAGACAAAGACCCAAATATTGGGACTGTCCCTATAAAACCGGGACATCTGGTCACCCTAAGTGTTATTAATTCAAGATCTTTAAGGCAAAATCCAATTTGGCTCCATTTGGCCTCTCTGCTGGGTTGACGTGCTCAGTAATTGTGACATCCGATGAGTTGGATTATTCATCCTGGAAACTGCTGGGCCTGATGAGCTATGCCTGAGTTATACAACAGAGTTTCACGTCAGTTATTAATCAGGCCACGCAGCCATTTTTAGTGCTTCCCAGGCTACAAAGCGAGAGAGACGATCCTTTAAATACTACCCAAGCCATCTGCTATTCGCAATAAAAATATGCTGCTCGGGACCAGGAAGTAGGTGGGGATCCATTTGCTGGGGAATGATGGATCAGTTCTGTACTGGAAAGGGGCATAATGCTGGGGACACGGCATAGCAAAAGCAGAACCGATAGCATCCTTTGGTGGGATTAGAACCGGTACGATGGCTTAACTGTGGACACCGATGGCTTTTATTGGCTGAAAATAGGCAGAGGCTTGGCATGTGCATGAAACCATCCATTCCCAAATTAAACAATCTGGAGGCCAAGCAATCCATGGGGTAATCCAAACCATGCCAAATGTACAGCTCCCAGCAGATCCAGGCTGTCACATGGTCTGAACCCCGAAACACATTACCCGCTGGGCTGCCTCCAGCTCCCATTTCAGTCAACAGCGAAACTCCCATCGACTTTGAGGAGAACAGAATGGGGACCGGCACCGGCTGCTGCCTCCGTTCCGAGGGTCAGACTGGGACAACAAAAGTGAAGGCGGGTGCATTTTGTGGAAGGAGGCACAGCAAAGATCAGGGTTAGTCTCAAAATGGTGCCCTGCAGGTCTGTAGGGTCTGACAACGCCTGGGCTTGACGTCACATGTTTGACTTCAGAGAGACTGTTCACAGCCATGGCTGTTTGCAGGACCGTGGCCCTAGAGATGACTGTGATGAGGTGCCTAGTCACAGGTCACCGCAGGATGAACTTGACCTGAGCTTCCTTCTGCCCCTGCAGTTAGTGAGGAGCAGGGGAAAAGAGGGCCTGTTGGAGAGGCCTGGGGGGAATGGCTTTGGGAAGGTCAGGCTCTGTCCACAGGGCTGGGTGACCCCCAAGCCGGGGAGTTTTCTGTTGACTTGCCGGTTGTGTTGACTTATTTGACTTTCTTTTCATGAAAATTAGCCCACGAGGCTAAGAGCGTGCGGGCTACCACTCCTCGTTCTAGAGTCGCTCCCTCAGCTCACGGGGAAATTCCTGCCTTCAAAAGGGAGGTGACGCTTAGAAAGCTCAAGGGCAGGAAAAGTTTTTAACGGTTGCTCCGGTTTGGACACGTTGAGCCAAATGCTGCAGCATCACCCCCCACCCCCCGGACTTCAATTCTTCTCCCAGCTGCACCTGAACTGCACCGGGGGCTCCAGCAAGGATGTGTGGGAAACGGAGCAGACTTGGCCCTAGGCATCTAATCTGTCAACAGAGATTGCAACAGAAGTGAGAAAAAAATGCTGGAGTCAAAGATTTCCCGTTACATGGCCTATGTTAGCAGCAGGGGTTGTTCAGGGCTCAAATGCTACCAGGAATATTTCCAGAAATGTGTCAAGACAAGACACTGCCTGCCCCCATCCTGTCGGCCCTGCACAGTTCAGCTGGCTAGCAGAGATCCTCACCAGCTTCATTCATCTGCCCCGTGGGGGATATTTGGGTTGGCTGCTCCTCTCGGCTCTGCATTGGGAGCTGTAGGAAGAGAAAACTCTCTTGCTTTCCGCAGCAAATTCTCCAGGAAAGCGCATGGAAAACAGCCTGAAGGAATCTGCGGGGTTATAGTAGCAGATAGGAATTTGGAGAAAAGATTTGCACTCAGAGGTCAGGCCCACAAGGGACAGTCAGGATGATTTAGAAGCTGCACATCAAACACGCTCTCACACACAGAGGTTGTTGGCTGTCGGGCTTTTCCTACCTGAACCGGGGATAAAATGCAAAGGGGCGCAATATGGAGAAAGCCTAATTTGCATATTACTCTACAAGCATGAAGTAATTCAGCATCATCTGCAGCAAGGGAGCGGTAGGGGAGATATTAGGAAAATCTCTCTTACTCTAAGGGTGGTGAAGCTCTGGAATAGGTTTCCAAGGGAGGTTGTGGAATCCCCGTCATTGGAGGTTTTTCAGAACAGTTTGGACAAACTCCTATCGGGGATGGTCTAGGTTTGCTCGGTCCTGCCTTGGTCCTGGGGGAAGGACTCAGCGACGTTTTGAGGTCCCTTCCAGCCCGACCCTTCTAGAATTCTCTAATCCCAGGACGCACGGTGGCACGGGCTTATGACTGAGTGTAGGCCGAGTGCCCCACTGGCTAGGATGCAAGGCTTTCTAAGGGGAGAGTCGAGCACAAAGGGCGAGGGGGATTCGCATCATTATTGCTCGCACAAGTGACCCTTCTGTTGTCCATTCCCTTTTGATGCCCTGGAAACTTCCTCACTGGTGTAAACTTTGGCCCACGTTGTGTGACTTCCCTGCACCTTTTGGCAGGTCTAGTTGCAAGCCCAGAAGGGTGACTCCTTTCCCAGAGCTCAGGGATTCCTTCCAGTGGTCCCACTGAATGCAGTTATGTGTATCCTTGTTCTAGGTTAACCACTGCCTCTGCTCTCACACCCAGAGGCCGGATTAGCAGGCTGCCTCGGGAGAGACGGAAGGGCTCCGCAAAACATCAAAGCAAAGCAAACATAATCCTTTCCCACCGCTCTGTGGGGACCATTCATCCTGGATGCTGATGGGGCAACCTTCCTACTTCTCTGGCTGTAGCTAGCCAGACCTGGGCACCCTCCCCCGCACTTCCTTGGGCTCTGAAGTTAGTCTGTGGAACAGATCACACCTTGCAGCAAGGAGGGAGAATGTCTCCAGGTCCCTTACTGAAACTTCCCAGGCAGGAAAGACCAGAAAGGAACATTTAGGCATAAAGAATAGTCTTAAATCAGAGACGCTTCCAAAAGCCAGGGCCCCGACTGGAGCAGAGGGAGAAGTTCCAGCCACTCTTCTTTAGCCTCACATAAGCACCTTGCCTTTACCGCTGTTTATTTCCTTTTGGGTCACCTGAGACACCCTCCCTCCCCCCATTGTGGTGCCCAGGAGATTGGCTGATACAGGTGGGACAGCTGCAGTCCACGTAGCGACACCGATCTACACCCTCCAGCTCAGGACCTGACCCTCGGGATCAGAGCCCTGGGGTGACAACGCGCCCATTGTATTGCCAGAGCTGCATTTAGCCCTCAGAGCCCAGTTTTCAAACGCAGGCTGCTAAATAGGGTGTCCAACTCCCACCCATACCAGCAATTAAGGTGGTTAATGTGTGGCACCTTCCAACCAAGGATCATACTTTAATGTCCTTAGTAAACTCAGCGTCACAGTCCCTCTGGGAGAGTTTTTGATTTAGCAGCATTCGTCACTGGAGGGGAATGGCAATCTCGCCGCTAGCATAGCTTTCCTCCAGCAGGGGGTGCTCTGAATGGCTTTTGGCAGATCATACTACAGTAGGGTTGGAAGAGAGTTAATTTTACACCAACATTTTGCGAGGAAAAGTCATTTCCAGCTAAAAAAACAACCTCAACTTTTCATTTTGAAACAGTCAAAACGAGACTTTGCAGCAATTAAAAAAAAATTTCCAAAGTGTTTTGGATTCAGGTGACAGGTCGAAACTGACCCTTTCAGAAAATTCCTGACTTGCTTTACCTGGAGCTTCGCTGCCTGCTGAGGGCCTGGGGCCTGCACAGGGTTCTGGGTGGCTGCGGGGGGAACAAAAGGGAGCAGGCCCTGACCCTGGCACAGAGCGTGAAACAACCAACTAGGATGAGCTCTGTGGCTCAAAAGCTTGTCTCCCCAACAGCAGTTGGTCGAATAAAAGTCCCTGCCCCACCTGGTCTCCCAAATAACAAAACAGGCCGCAGTTAAAAGGGGACAGCAGCACTGAGCGTGGAGGAGGAATCCCCAGGGAACTGGCCACCGAGCGTAAAGCCAGGCTCGACCCACATCATTCTTCTGCTCCAGATCTGAACTTCCGGAAAGTTTGGGGTGGGGGGCGGATCAGGGGGTTGCTTCAGCCCCCTGCAGCAATGTATCAGGCCCCTGATGCTGCAGAGGAAGGGAAAACGGCTTCTGATGTGACTAGCCATGCTCAAGTCGCTATGTGAGGGGCAAATGTGATCAGTGCTCACAATGGGACCGCAGTGATCAGCTGGTGCCTTGATGCATGAGATTTCATGCCTCTTAACTACAGAGGTTGTTATTGCTGATCAAATTACCCACCCAGACACAGTATTTGTTTCCCTGACCTCCAGCTGCTGTGAACTGTGCGCTGGGTGAAAAGGGATTCCCTTTACGGGCCATTGCTTTCATCGAGGGCTCGCTCGTTCCCGTGTCCTGGGGCAATGTAGAAATGAGGGACCGATCAGGCTCCATGAGGCCCAGCGTCAGCTCAAATATATCAGCCTGAGTGCCCTCTACCTCTTCTCCTTGCCAGGCTTAGCCACCCTGGTCTTTGCAACCCTTGTCTGGTGCCTCTCGTACACCAAACCACTGGTTTCCATGCTCCTCTCTGGAGCTATTCCATTTCAGGATCTCTCTCTCCCATGGAGGCAGCCAAGGCGGGACACTGCGGGACTGTAGGGTGACCAGACAGCAAATGTGAAAAATCGGGACAGGGGTGGGGGGTAACAGGCGCCTATATAAGAAAAAGACCCCAAAATCAGAACTGTCCCTATAAAATCGGGACATCTGGTCACCCTCTGGGACTGCCAACCCCAAGTGCTCAAAAATCTCGAGTTAGCCCCAGGGCCGCCCAGAGCGGGGGAGCAAGTGGGGCAATTTGCCCCAGGCCCCGGGTCCCACAGGGGCCCCCATGAGAATATAGCATTCTATGGTATTGCAACTTTTTTTAATGGAAGGGGCCCCCAAAATTGCTTTGCCCCAGGCCCCCTGAATCCTCTGGGCGGCCCTGGTTAGCCCCCTCCCCTGTCACGAGAGCGGCTTAAAGGGCAAGAGCTTGCAGAGAAATGAACGCTGGGTTCTTTTCCTTTGCCTCCCGGTTTCGGAGCTGTTGAGTCACGTTTGGGAGGACACGTTTTCACACTTGTCCTGCAGCTGGCCTGTCTGTCACAGGGGCAGGCCTTGTCTGGGCTGCAGAGTAATGTGGGACTAACATGGCAGCCGGAGCTGAGAGATTGGGAAACCCAGAGCTGCTAAGTCCATCCTCTGACACAAACCGGTGTAGGCACCGCGCAGCAATGGCAGAACTTCCCAGCTGCTCCTGAAAGGGGTCTAGTGTCTTTCTGCAAATGTGGGGCTAGCAATGTGGGTGGGGGATCCCACAGCTACGCAAGGCCCTTTCCTCCCAGGGATTCCTGTAGCCGCACTGGCTGCTGGGGTTAGCGCTTGGGGCGGGAGCTTGCATCTCCGGCTATCCCTCTCTCTGCAGGCAGGCCTGACAGTGGAGTTTCAGAACTGCTCACAAGAGCTGCAGTTGTCATCAGAACTACAGTAGTGAGCCTTCCTGCCATCAATTGACTCCGAATGAAGACCTGTGCGCACAGCTGGCCTGGGTTACAATAGCCGATTGTTTCTGTTAGCCAGCCGTCATTCCATCCCGCCCTCTGCCCCTTGTGCTGGCATTGACTACGTTTGTACAGCACCTAGCACATTAGGGACCCAACCTGGGCTCTACCTCAATGTAAATATTCACTATTCTTATAGGATGACACATTTATATTGACCTTTTCATCCAATGATCTCATAGGATTTTACATAGGACCATCATGTCTCAGTTAAACACCCTGCTGCCAGTTCTCGTGATTTTATTGCAAGTCTCGCAATCGACGTCGATTCCAAGGCCAAAGGGGACCAATGTGATCATCGAGTCTGACCTTCTGTACAACACAGACCAGGGGCCTGCCCTGAAAACTTGCCCAGAGCAGATCTCTTTGACAAACACCCAAGCTAGATTGAACAATTGCTGGCGACGGAGAATCCACCGCGGCCCTTAGAAAACTGTATTTGTTGTTTTTCTTCAAACCCCAACTCCTAGAATCAGGTGACTATGTGTGGCCCTCAGCTTGCTTTTCCTTCCTTTTTGAAGTGTCTAGCCCTTGTGGCTGCAGAGAAAGGCCTGAGATTTAAGGCTGAAAATCCAGAAGCCAAATGAAAAGGATCCAAAATGTATATTTAAAAAAAAAATCCTGATTTTGAAGCCACTCTCATGATTTTTGCTTGTTTGGGGTTGCGATACTGTGCATAATTTGGCCAAGCAAATTAGTGGCAGAGCCAGGAGTGGACCCCCATCTCTGCTCAGCCCACTGCCCTTGGCCCCACTGCCCCCGTAGGGAATGGGGTGCATGCACCCGTGATGTGAAGCAAACCACCTGCAATATAAAAATGGATTCTCGAAGTCCTGATGGGTGTCAGTGAGCAAAGACACGACGCACACGCTGGAGGGTTTAATATATTTATTTACTAGTAAACAAACCAACCAGCTGCCCTTTCGGATGCAATGCAGGGTGATACATAAACCCAAGTTATTAGAATCCTTGATGCCTTTGAATGTTGCTTCCTCGTGGGACGGTAACTGTTAAATCTCAAGAATATCTATATTTATGTATAAGTAAGTAGGAAATAGTACTAGCCATTCCTTACTTGACAGCGACACCTCGTGGTCACTAGTAAAAATGACACACGAGGCACTCCCTATAGGAAAGGGTTGGCATTGTTTAGCTAACCTTTTGTATGACAAAAAACTAGCAACGTGTTGCCAGTGCCCTAAACACATGGCTATTACAACCCCATCATCATCAAAGTTTGAACCACAAATTGCTATGTACAAGACTTTTATTTAAAACCAAAATTCTTATTTTAAACTAGCATAAGAAAATATATATATAGTGAGAGACATTTTAAATACATTGAATTTCTAGAAATAAATTTCTATATTTCATATATATAATATATATATTTATTTATGTAGACAATAAAACCTAATTTGCCAGAATCACAGAACTGAGTTAGAATGCTAGAAGACATCTGATGCTGCTAGAAGTTTAGGGTGAGGGGACTTAGGGTGACCAGATGTCCCAGTTTTATAGGGACAATCTTGATATTCGGGACTATATCTTATATATGAGCCAATTACCCACCACTCCCATCCCCATTTTTCACACTTGCAATTCTTTCTTAGCTGAAATGCTATAATGTTCCCCCATGTAATGTCCTCTTCCCACCATAGATCTTAATCTGGTACTGATGGGCAGGACTCTCAGGAAAGTCTGCTTTGAAACATCCTGAGCTCTCTGTTGACAAAGGGTGCACGGAGATCTGGCATTAGAAAACGAGAGCGGCCTTTTCTTTAAATATGGAGATATCCTATCTCCTAAAACTGGAAGGGACCTTGAAAGGTCATCAAGTCTAGCCCCCTGCCTTCACTAGGAGTCCCAAGTCCTGATTTTGTCCCAAATCCCTAAGTGGCCCCCTCAAGGATTGAACTCACAACCCTGGGTTTAACAGGCCAATGCTCCAACCACGGAGCTATTCCCCCCAGCTTGTCTTGGTTAAGTTTTGTAACGCCACAAATCTCTGTGAGAGTGACACACATATTTGAGGAATTTGCAGATACTGTCTAACCCCTTCTGCACACCAACACAACAGTCCCCAGATCTCCACGGGGCGTGTCCTGGGCGAGGGCTGGGCTGGCCACTAAAGGGGCAGAATTTGCCTTTGGTGCAGTGAAGGATCCAGAAGTTCAGCTCCTTCTCGGACACTTGGATAAACTCTCCAGAGGGGGTGGACTGGGAAGCTCAAGAGAAAGTTCTTTTATCTCTGGTGGTCGCTCAGGCTTGCCTCCTAGTCCCGCATGGTAATAGGACAAGAGATTTACTGACAGAATTTCAACTCTCCAGACTCTCAGTCCAGTAAAAACGAGGGACAGTTCGGGCTGTTGCAGGGGTGTAGGATTCTTCTATTGCCCCGGTTTGTCCGGGGGAGGAAATCCCCCAGCCCTTATGCAGGCAATGGGAGTGGTACCTGAGTCAGGCCTGCGGGATTGGATGCTGGCGCTCTGTACTTTGAGTCTGGTCCGATCCTGTGCCGAGTGCCAGGGCAGCTGAGGGCATTCACCACCTGGCAGGATCACAGCCCGGGGGAGGAAGATGGAGCGTGGCCAGGGCCCGGTACAATTCTGAGATTTCCTGCCCGGGGAATGTCCCCGTTTTTCAGTCACTTGGCTCTCCCACGTGGACGCTTTCATTTCTCACACAGACAAGATGGACAGCTGGCCCCAGGAGAGAACCAAAGCGTCTGCCCCCCACTCACCCCCGAGCAGGGGTCTGTGGGAGCAGCGGGCATGGAAAGAGTTGGAGGGGAAAGGCTGGGAGGCTTGGCACGGGGGCCGTTCAGACCGCTGCGCGCCCACGTAATTGGGCTGAAGGTGCTGGGTGGGAGTTGGAGGCATGGCCAGCTGTGCTGTAACGTAGCAACGATGGGCTCTCCAAGAGAGGCCGCTTCCCACCTCCTGGTTACAGCGCGGTCCATTGCCGGCATTCTGCTCCGGTTCCATTGGGTGGGTGGGGAACCCGCCACAGAAATCCAGTCTGGAGGCAGGGGACGAGCCTGCCAGGGAAAGGGGAACCTCCCACCCGTCAGCTCCGGAAGAGCTGGTGAAGGCCCTGGGTCCGTCGAATGTCCTGCTGGACATTTTTGCAGCGTAGCCGTGCTGGGTGATGGCGCCGCGCGGGATAACTTGCCCCTCTGCTCTCAAGACATTCCCCATCTGTAAAGGAGGAGGAGGAGGAGGCCATCCCATGCCAGACTCGAAGCTCCTCTTCCCCCTGGCAGTGCCGGCCACGCTCAGCGCTGTTCTGCAACTCTTCTCACTGGGCAGGTAGCTGAAACAGGGGTGCAAACCCACCACGGCCCAGCCAGCGTCACCTGGCTCCCTACGGCAGCTGGCTCTGGTTGCACCAGAGAAGGAGCCGAACTGTGAGGGTGCATCGGGGGAGGGGAGAAAACAGAGCTTTGCTTTCGCAGTCGGGCTGCAAGAGGAAATGTTTCACAGGCCGTAAACGGCCTCCAAAGAAGCATGTAGGGATGTGTGTATGTGTGGTGGTGGTGGGGAATTGTGCAATATTCTCTGGCTGGAAAAGGTGGAAAACCAAACGTGGAAAAGGAAATGTTGCTGAGACCTCAGGGTGAAGACCTCCTTTGTGCCCCTCGGCACTCCCATGGGGCTGCCCCCAGTGCTGCCTCCCGGAGTCCCACCTGTGAGGATGCTGGTTAGGTGCATGCCAGCGAATCTGCCTTCTGCTTCTTTTGTTTCTTTTCCCTTTTTGTTTTCTTGATGGTCTCGGGCTTCTCTGAAACACAGAAAGGTTCGCTCGTTGGCTTGGGAACCGGGAACGCTTGGGAGCCCCACCCCTCCATCCAGCCCAGCAGGACTCCTGGGTTCGCCTCCCCAAGTCTGACACTGACTTGCTTTGTGCCCTTGGGGTCGTTATTTAATCGCTCTGTTTAGACCTCAGTTTCCCCATCTGTGAAGTGGGGATAATACTATTGACCTCCCAGGGGTGTTATACTGAGCTAACAAAGGATGGCCTGAGCTGGAACTCAGGAGACCTAGGTTCAAAGCCCTGCTCTGTCCCAGACTCCCCGGGTGACCGTAGGCAGATCACTTAATCTCTCTGTGCCTCGGTTCCCATCTGTACAATGGGAGGATAGATCCCATCCCCCACCTGGTGAACCCTTGAGTTCCCATTCAGTTCAATGGGGACAGGATGTGCCCCTCGGCTGCAGTTCTGACCACACTACCCTCCTCCCTTACTTTATAGCCAGGGTATGCACAGGCTGCAGCCAGGTCCAGCACATTGGCAGGCAAAGTTCCTACCCAGGCTCTTTGGGCCAAAAGCGCCAGGGAAGTCAGAGGGGTTCCCCAGCAGAGCAGACTGGCCAGGAGGTAGAAAGGAGCCAAAGGTGGCCCCAGAACCCCCAGCTCATGCCAGGGCTGTTTCTTGGGGGTCCGGGGTAGGGGGAAGAAAAAGCAAAAAGACAAAAGGGGGAGGGCAGCGGAGGCATAAAAGCAGAGACGGGCCCACCTCTGGGATTTGGGCACTGCCTCTGGGATTCGGGCACCCCAGCATTTCTGTGTTGGGAATGGGGGGCCTCCCTTCGGACCCATCTCTGCCATAGAGACGAACATGAGAGCAGCACAATTGAGACCCCCACCCTCTTTCTAGCAGGGGGCTGGGCACTCAGGAGCAGACTTAGGCTGTGTGGTTAACGGAGAGAGACCCCCCCCCCCCGACCCAAAGCCCACTGGATTCGGTGGCTAGACGCCCAGCTGCTTCAGCGGGCTTTGGGTCAGGATCAAACGTTCCTCTCAGCTCTGCCCAGCAAGCCTCTGTGCCAATGTGCTGTTGTCCCTGCTCCGGCGGATTTCCCCCGTGCTGGGAGAGAAGGGGATCAAACCAGGCTCCGTCCTGGGCCTGGAGAGGAGGGTGTGTCCCTCCCAGACAGCCTGTGGAGGGGGCTCTGTGCAACAGCCCCCAGCATAGTAGGGAAAAGAGCCCTTTCCCCACCCCTGCCGTGCAGACCCAGGGTCAATGGGGGCTGGAAAGAGGAACATGGGAAAGCTGGAGGGAGGGATATTAAAGAAGAGAAACATAAAACGCCAGGAGGACCCTGGCGCCCTGTCAGATTCCTCACATCCCTGGAACTTTCGCTGACGGTGAAAGCATCTGACGCACCCCGGGGCGATTGGGAACACATGAGAAGAGTTTGCTTGGTGCTCCTCCTCGCCGCAGCTGCTCCCAGTTCCACTCCGCTGCGAGGAGCCCGGCTGCCGGGGCTTCCCATGTAGCAGAAGATTCGTTCTGCATTTTTCTTCTCATTTGTGGTACCAGCCACGCGGCCAAGCCCCAAGCGAGTTGGCTCCCGGATTGTCCGCCCCAGCAGTAGCTCCTGTCTCTGCTGGCGTGCGCCACGAAGGGGAAGTTCACACCGGGGGGGAATCGTCAAAGCCCCCTAAGCAATACGAGTTTCTACACACACAAATGCATGTTCACCCAGAACAATCCCACCCATTCCTGGAGAGGACAGTCTACCTAGGGCCTGAACCAGAACAGGGAAGATTCCCATTGATTTCAATGGGCTTTGGATCAAGCCCCTGTGTATTTCCTGTCATTGTAAAGCCTTTTTCAAACTCCACAAGCCTATATATAAAAACTATCCCTGGGGGCCCGTTCATTGATCACACAGAAGCAGTGACCTCTACAGGCCCATTGAGAGAAATTTGGGGCCCCAACACATCATGTTGGCTGGGGTCCAACCTCTCCCATTTCACCCCAGGTACCAAGGTTTTGGGGGGACCCTAGTACCCTTGTCCCCCCTTTCCTCCCCTCTTGTCAGCCCTGCCCATCTGGGATTTAACAGCCATGTCGCGGGACAGTTTAGGACAGGAAGTGAAGAACACTGCGTTCAGTCGCAGGGGGAAGGGGTTCAGAAGGTGAAGTGGAAATGCCTCTTGGGAATTTGGTCACGACATCAGGGTTGACACCCCTGATCTTGCAAAGGGATCACAGAATTTTTATAGGCACCAGTGGTCAGGCGCCAGGTTTTAGGCTTCATCTGAAGGGTGCCCAGCGTCTCCAAGCCCCACTGTGCACCACTAATTCAGAGAGAACAGCGTCACCTCTGAAATGACATAGCCCTTGGTCACAGCACTAGCCTCGGCCTCTGCGTGGCTTGCACAGGCCGGGGAGGGGAAGCTCCCGCAGCACCTCGACTGTGCCATCAAAGCCACACTGCTTGGTGTGCGGGATCTAAAGAGATGGCCACAGAAGGCACGGGCGGTGACACACACACAAACCTCCTGGCTGGTCTCTTCAGACATGTACCTTTCTTCCTCTGTCTGGCTCACCTACGCCTCTGGGCAGAAAACTAGCTAGGGGCCTATGCATTGTTGAAATACTCCCCAGAGCTGAAATTTGGTGGGCTCAAGGCCCAGTGTCCAGGGTGAGTTCACTCTCTGAACCAAGGTGTGAGCTTGTGACTGTGTCTGGAGCTTTGACAAGATGGACCCATTGCTTGGGCGTTTGTTCCCGTGGGGTTTCTGATCCAGGGACTGCGCAGGATTGTTCCCAACTCTCTGCCTTTCCTCTCCCTACATCTGCTTTCCTTGCTGGGTGTCTGTTTTCTTTTCCCCTTCTCCGTCTTACCCCGGCAGTGTTCCGGCAGCGTTGATCACGGCCCATCCTCTCCGTTTTGTTTCATGTCAGTTCCCAGGGTGGAATCCAGCCGATGATGTCACCTTGAGCTGTCAAGGCCCAGGAGGACAACAAGCTAAAGCCTTTCCTAGCTTCCCCCAAACAGCGTTTGTAAATCAGATTCACTGACGGCCTTGGAAAGATCTGATGCTCCAGCGACTGCCCCGTAGGGAGGCAGAATCCCCATTCCAACGTCTCCGTTTGAAAGGAGCCCTCGCCTTTAAAACTCCCCCAGCTCTGCTCTGGTAGCTTCAAAGGGCTGCTCCAGCTCCATGCTTTGTGATCCACGGGGGGATACACTGAGCCATCAAAGGAAACTTTGACTCATCGGTGGCTCGGATGGGAAGGCTGCTCCTCCCGCGAAGTGGAGAGAAGTCACCCGAGGTATTTGATGCCGCCGCAACATCTCGTTCCTTTCATTAGCCCTTGCCTCTTGCCCCGGAGTCGGGGAGGGCCTTAGTTATTCTGTCCTCTTTTGGATCCATGTTAACCCCTGAGGCCAGACGCCTTTCTACAACAGAGACTGAGGGAGGCCTTGGGAACATGCCTGACGTGGTGGCTCTGAAGCAACAGCTACGATGACCCATCAATGATCCTCTTCAGCATCACAGCCCCCGGGATCTTGTGTGCCAACACTCTACGGATGGTGGCAAGGAGGCCCAGGGCCGAGTCAAGATTGTTGACAGAGGCTCCCTCCAAGCCGACACATGGATTGTCCTGCCTGGATCTGTTATTCGGCACAGTAGGAGACGGAGGGGTTTGTTGTTATGGAGCAGCACATTGTTTTGAAAGGTCAATGACTAATAAACATGCAATTGCGCACGCGGCAGGGAGGAGCAGCCAAAGCAAAACACACAACACAACACAAGACACACACACACACACACACACACCAGCTTGGCTCAGTGCCAGTGGAACGTCCCGCTTCAGGAGCAGTGCGCACAGGAGCAGGGGCACCCAGTTGTCACCAGTTTTCAGAGCTTGGGTGAGGAGGAGAAAGCAACATTTCCCCTAAATTCATGCCACCTGGCTCCCATTATGCTCCCCAATGCTCTGAGTTATCCGGAATGATGAGCCAGTGGAAGATCGCTGCTCATAGGCATCGTTATTAGCGGAAAATATTTGTGACTTATTATCCTAATACAAGCTGAAAGGGCCAAGAAGGAGGAGGAGGAGGAATTTCTCTATGCTCAGTCTCCAGATCTCTATTTACTTCAGCCCTTCACTCCTCCTTTCCCCACTCTATCAGTCCTGTCTCCCTTTCTTTTCCCCCTTTCCTCGCATTCGTTCCCCACGTCTTTTACGAGCTATCGATCAATCGATTGATCGTTCGTTTGCTGTCTCTCCCCTTTGGCTTTTGTAACTTGAAGCAATGTGCTCTTCACTCAGCGAGCCCCGGCTCCGAGCCGTAAATCACTCAAACGCTGGGGCCAGGAACTGGGATCTCGTTCCAAGGGCGACAGACCAGTACTCCTTACAAGCCAGTTCTTAAGAACACTCACAGCCCGGCCAATCACATCCAAGAGTGAGCTCAGCTACCTTCTGGTTTCTATTGGGCCCAAAGATCCACAACCAGGATTTTAGATTTGATTCCTAAGCAGAGAATCCCTTGCACTTGTCTGGGAAACTCGAAAGTGGTGACGGCTGGATACAGGTCGATGGTGGCAAGAGAAGGGTCTATGTTTCAGCAGCAGGCTGTCCTTGAAGCTGGAGACTCCCCAGTTTGGATAACGGGACTGGATAAGTTGGGAATTAGGGGGCAGGATGGATTTCATGGCCTGTCAAGGGACCATTAGAGTGGTAAAACCCAATTTAGCCAAAACCTCCTGGGGTCAATTCTCCTGGCAGGGGTCATTTTGCAAGCCACGGATCAGAAATCACCTTTCGAATACTCCATGTTAATTTAGCAAATATGCATGTGTATAATACTCTGCAGCTCTCTAGAGCCTTTTATCCAAGGACCTCAAAACAGTGATGTCTCACTCCACCTCTCCGAGCCAGGAATTTGGCAGATGGAGAAACTGAGGCCGACAGCAGAGTCACGTGAGGCAGTAGTGGCGTCTGGCCTAGAACCCAGGGGCTCATTTGTCAGGCTCCAGCCTTTAGTCATGCAGGCACAGTCTGACCCGTATGGATTAGTGCCTTAAGCCACATGCCCACAAGTGAGCCAGTTGGCGCGCTCAGCGCTGTGTAACGCCGTTGTCTTTATTCTGATGTTTAACAAAACACCCTGAACGCAACCCCTGAGCTTTGCAAATGACTAAACAGAGCAAGTGGCTGCTCCCTTCCTCTGGTTTGGCCTCCTCCCGTATCGGGGGAGAGGAAGGCCTTGTGGCTCTGGCATAGGCCTGAGGACAAAGGGTACGGCTACAGCTATTTTTAGCGCAGCTAGCATGCGCCCGCAGCTGTTGGCCTAGGCCGGCAGCTCGCTGCAGCGGGCTGTGCCGGCGTCCCCAGCGGGACCTGCACTCGATTCCTGGTTCTACCCCAGCGAAGTCTGATCGGTTATAGACACTTCCTGGCTCTCTCTGCTTGACCTTCGAGCCACAGCCAGGTGTTCACAGCACAGCGGTGGGCTAGACTGGCAGAGCAACCCCCCAGGAAATGGGAGTGTAAGGGGCTGGATTGCAGGGCCAGCTCCAGGCAGGGCTGGCTCCAGGCACCAGCCCACCAAGATTGTGCTTGGGGCGGCACCTGGAGGGGGGCGGCGCGGCGCGGTGCTCCAGCTCCGGCCGCTGGGGAGAGTGGAGCCACGGCCGGGCTCGCCGCCCTCCCCCCGGCGCTCCGGCCAGTCGGGGAGAGCAGCCTGTGGTGCCCTCCCCTGCCGCGCTGGGGGGGTGGGGGGGAGCGGTGGGAGGCTTTTTTGCCTTGGGCGGCAAAAAAGCCAGAGCTGGCCCTGGCTCCAGGATTGCTTCACACATGTGGATGCTTGTGTGAGCGCAATTTTCTTCATAGCCAGATGGATTATGGACATGGGCCTGGGCTGATTTCCAAGATGCGATCAAGGCTTCCCGGTCACGATAGGTATGCTGCTATGGGGAAATCATATTAACTCAGCACCCTTCTCTTTGGTTGTTTAGGGACATAAACAAGGTTTGAATTTCCCCCCAGTGGCTCTAAATATAAGGACTACATCCAGTCGCCTTGGCCGGCCTGCTTGGGCATCATCTCCTTCCACACCCCATTCCTCACCTCCAGGGCAATGCTTCCTCATTCTGCACTTCCTGGATTCCAGCAGGGCCGGGCAGGTCAGCACCTCCTCTTTGGTACTCCTGACGACTTCGCGCGTCCTGGTCTTCGATCCCCACTTGCAGCCACATGTTCTCCCCTCGTTGCTGCAGGGGCTCCATTCGCTCCAGGGTCCCATCTCACACATCTCTGGCAGGGGCAGGAAAGAGCAGTGATGCAACAGTGGCCTTTCTGCCTCCTGCAGACACACTTTGCTCGGCCAAGTTTTCGCATGCTCAGAATTTCAGATTTATGTGCACAAAACCCCAGGCAGCCAGATGCGTGCGAGCACAGCTTGAGGGCGGGGCCAGAGCTTGGCTAAGAAACGCTGTGGACGGACTTGTAGAGACTGCAGCCTGCGGCTGTGGGAAAACATGCCCTTCCCCTTTAATCCAGAGCCAAAGCTCACTGAAGCCCATAGGAGCCTTGCCTTTGATTTCAGTGGGTTTTGCATCAGGCCTGGAACCTGAGTTGCTCTGGACTGAAATCCTGTATCTGGTGCTGGGGGATCCCAGGCCCATGCGGGATTGTTCAGGAATCAGCTGAGATGGGAAAGGGCAGAGGGAGGAGCGTCCCAAGGGAGAAGGGGCAGAGATTACCCGAGACTTACCCTGGCACTCCCTGGTGCTGGGCTGGGCCGTGGTGTTCGGCGGGCACGTGCTGAAACACTTCCCTTTGTGCAAATAAAACTTCTCTTTGCATTTCATGCAGAAATCTTTGCTGAAGCAGCTCTCGCAGTTCGGCGACCTGCACTCTGCAGGGAGGCACAGGGCAGCAGTCAGTGAAGCCGCCCCTCGGCTGGCAAGAGGAGTGTTAGGGCAACAGGGACGACAGAGCAGGGCACCTCTAGTCACCCGGGGATCTCAAAGCCCATTGAAAAATCCCACCCCCATTTTAGTGACACAGAAAGGTGAGGTGGCTTACCCCAGTCACACAGCAGAGCAGTGATGGAGCAAGGAATAGATCCCAGGCGTCCTAGCGCGCAGCCTGCTGTTCTAACCACTAGACCGCCCTGCTCCCCATGCAATGTAAAGCTGACTGGAGGGGCAGCGTTCTTAGGCGGGAAAGAAGAGGAGAAATCCGGACTTCTCCCTTTCCGAAAGGCCCGCGCCTTGTTTGTCATAAGGTGGGACATGGCGGGGGAGCTGAGCGCCCCCCTCTGGACGGCAGGGGAGCGCTGCAGCTGGTAGGAGAGCTACGTACTTGTGCATCTGTTGACCTCTTGGCCTCGCAGCCCGAAGTAGCCAGGTGGGCAGGCGTGGACGCACGCCCCATACTGGCGGATCCCATCTCTCCAGATCAGCAGGAAGAGACGCTGCTGGCAGGCAATGCACCCGTTATCCTCCGAGCACATGACGCAGCCCGTGCAGTTCTCAAACAAGCCAGCGCTCGCTGCAAGAGAAAAAAGGCAGAGAAGAGAGGCTGTTGCCATCAGCTGGTGCATTGAGCGAGCCGGGAGCAGGGGGAGGGGGAATAGGAAGGAACAAACTGCCCCAGGCTTTCTTGTCCTACATAATCCCCAGCTCCCAAGGCTGGGCTGACCATCGCTCCAGCTAGTGCAGGGATGGCTGAGAATGCCGGGGAGAAGCCAGGGAAGGAGGGAGTGGAGCTAACTAATAGGCTGGTGGAGGGCTGCTTAGGTGCTGGTTTGAATGAAGAGTCTGGGCTAACCCTGCAGCCTGCTCCCTCGCTTCAGCCAAAAGGCACCAAACTCAGCATCCAGCCCCACTGTCCCCCTTAGCTGGAAACCGAGGGGCTCTCAACTGCGCTCATCCCCATAGCATCTGCTAGCGAGGTGCGGAATTAGGGGCTGTGCCTTTAAGGGCTGAACTTCCCAGACAGAGTCCAGGTGGGGGGCTGTGGAGCTCTGCGGGGGGTTGTTCTAGGCACAGCCCGTTGGAACTGGACACAGAATAAAGCAGAGAGCTCTTGCAAGCACCTTAAGTACTGAGTGATCCCCAAGTGTCACGCTGGGGCTGGGGACTCCTCCTGAAGCTAGCCAGGAGCATGCAGTGTCGGAGGGGAGTGGGAGGGTCCCATGTGACTGCTGCCAGTGGGAGCTGAACATCGGGACGCTTCAAGGGCCGGAGAGAGGCCCCCAGCCTGAGAGAAACTCAGCTGGACAGTCCACGTGTTCATGGGCTCCTTCCCGTGTCCACGTGTTCACCTTGATACGGCAGAACACCCGGCCCCGAGCTTGTGCTCTCGCACCTACGTTTCTGCAGCGCTGTCTGGATCAGATCCAGGGCCCACTGTAGCCAAGGAAGGCGCCTGTGGGTGTTGGATGGCAGTGTAGAAATGACCAGGCCGGGTCAGTGCAGAGGCCCACCTAGAGCAGTTGCCTGGCACTAGCCATGGTCCGTCCAGCTGCATCACAGGAAGGTACAAGAATCCCTGCAGCAGGCAGTGAGGGGATCAAACCTTTCCTCAGCCACTCCAAGCAGGCCACGCCCAGGTGCTAGGGTTGCCAGGTGTCCGGAACGCCCGGCCGAAAAGGGACCCTGGCGGCTCCGGTCGGCACCACCGACCGGGCTGTTAAAAGTCCAGTCGGCGGCGCAGTGGGGCCCGGGGCTAAGGGAGGCTCCCTGCCTGCACTCGCTCCATGCAGCTCCTGGAAGCGGCCGCCAGGTCCTTGCGGCCCATAGGTACATGGGCGGCGAGGGAGGCTCTGTGCTTTGCCTGTACCCTGAGTGCCGGCTCAGCAGCTCCCATTGGCTGGGAACCGTGACCAATGGGAGCTGCAGGGGCGGTGCCTGCGGGCGTGAGGGCAGTGCGCGGAGTCTCACTGGCTGCCCATGCGCCTAGGGGCCCCAGGGACCTGGCGGCCACTTCCTGGGAGCCGCGGTAAGTGCCGCTGGGACCCCGCACCCCGAACCCCAACCCCCTGCCCCAATCCTGAGTCCCCTCCCTCACCCAACCTCCATCCTGGAGCCTGCACCCCTGCCCCAGCCCTGAGCCCGCTCCTGACCTAGGGGGGAAAAGTGGGCATGCGGTGCGCTCAGGGGAGGAGGTGGAGGTGAGCTGGGGCGGGGAGCCGCCGGTGGGTGCTGAGCACCCACCAATTTTTCCCCGTGGCTGCTCCAGCCCCAGAGCACCCACAGAGTCGGCACCTATGCCAGGCGGTAACTCTCAGCTTTGCCTCTCCAGTCACACTTCTCTTGTCTACACAGCACTGGCCTCCTCCCCTCTGCTCTGTCCCTTTAAAATTCTCACTCCTAAGCCCCACTTCCCAGCACCGGGCCTGGGCGATGGCGTACAACGTGCCTGCGTGTGCCACTCTGCTGGGGCCTGGAGACTGAACGCTGCAGACAGAACACCAGGAAAAGGATGTGTCAGTCCCACAGCCCCCACCAGTGATACTCCATCCGTAGGCAGAGCCAGCCGCCCGCTGCTCGGGGAACCACGTCCACCGCAGGACAGGTGCCAGCCTCCATCTCCGTCCAGGGCTTGGCCTCTGTCGAGGCTGTCTGCTGTCCTGGTGGGTGGGCGGGCGGGAATTAGGACACCCTTTGGTTTCACACAGGCTGAGAAATGGGGACTGACTTTTGGACCTCACCGATCGGTATTTGAACGAGTGTCCTAGAAGAGATGGGCTCCGTTCTCCTTAGCTCCTGGCGTCTGTCTGCCTGTAATGATGTCTCTGAATCACTCACCAACCATCACTCAGCCCTCCCTTTGTGTGTCCAACATTCCTGTTTGTTTTTCATTGGCCAGTTCTACAATAACATCGGCTTTTCCAGAACACCAATCACCCAAGGATCTCAAAGCACTACGCAGACATTAACTAACCTCGCGAGCTGAGACAGAGATCAGTCTCGTCCTTCACTTACATGCACATGGGGGCTGAAGGGTCACACACAAATATACACGCCCACAAAACCACTGGTGTCAACCCTGGGACATTTCAGACATCCCTGGACTGTTGTTAGAACCCTTTGGAACTGTGGCTCCGTGTGACCAGTCACCAGCTGCTCTGTAAAATCAAAGGCCTGAGACACACAAGTTACTTAACTATGAACTTTACTGACCACCTCTGTACCGCAGGAGTAAAGCTCCATAAATTCTGGTGCAGCAAACATGCCAGGCAGGGCTCTACGGGGAAGATTTCCAGGACATTCCATGGAGAGACGGGTGATAAATACAAAATGAAATTTACAGCACAGGCCAAACCTTGCAGTCCTTGCCTAGCCCATAGGCAGCCAAATTCCCATGGAGTTCGGTGAGTTCTGGGGTTGATAGGAGTGCTGCTTAAGTAAAATACAGACTCAGGCCCAAATTCTGCAACCCGTTTAAGCCCATGCTTAACTTCGAGGCTTCAGAGGGACTTAAGCACAGGCTGAAGTGCTTAGCTGAATTGTGGGCTTCGCAAAGATTGCAAGATTTGTCCCTCTGTGAATGAATAACCTTATCTAATTAGTGCCCATAATGCAGTACATGTGGGAGGCATCTTTAACCAATTAAATAACAGTTGCACATATCCTAAAGCATGTTAAATCAAGGATCAGTTAGTGGTTAAAAATATTCCCTGACCTGAAACAATTAGCCAAGGCCTGTTAAATGTCAAAGGAAAGGGTAGAGCCAGGCATCGTCTTATTGCCCAATCCTACAACCAGGGTCGTCCCTAGGGAGGTGCAGGGCCCGGGACCTGTATGGGGCCCCCCGCTTATCATTTTTTATACAGGTGAAATCTGGTGTAGGGAGGGGACACCAGTGCTGGGGGGCGAGGGACGATGGAGAGTCACAGGATGGCACCTGTGTTAGGGGCGAGGGGGCCCCCTGTGCTGGGGGCTCCCAGAAAAGGGAGGGGCTGGGGCAGAAGGGCAATGGATGGGGTCAGCCTGGCGCTGGCATGTTCCGGTGGCGCTAGGACGCTGGCAGTAGCGGGCGAGCAAGAAAAAGAAATACAACGCACGCTTCCTGCCGGTGAGTGCAGACCTGGCGCCAGGCCCCCTGTTAACTCCCCGGGCGGGCCTGGCCCTACCAGGCACTCCTAACCCCACCCCCAGGCTGGCCTGGCCCCCCCCAGGCATCCCTAACCTCACCCCCAGGCTGGCCTGGCCCCCCCTAGGCATCCCTAACCCCACCCCCAGGCCGGCCTGGCCCAGCCCCCCAGGCACCCCTAGCCCCATCCCCAGGCCAGCATGGCCCGCCAGGCACCCCTAACCCCACCCCCAGGCCGGCCTGGCCCCCCAGGCATCCCTAACCCCACCCCCAGGCTGGCCTGGCCCCCCAGGCACCCCTAACCCCCCAATGCGCGCGGCCCGGAGCAGTCACCCCGATTCGCCATATCCAAGGGACAGCTCTGATTTCAATAACATCTGCTTTTCCGTAACACCATTCATCCAAGGATCTCAAAGCGCCACAGAGATATTAACTAACCCTTGGAGCGAGGTGGTATTATCTCCAGCATGGATGTAAGTAAGCTGAGGTACAGAGATGTTAAACAATATAACCAATCTCATGCCACAAAGCAGAGGCAGGAAAAGAACCCAGGAGTCCTGAATCCTTTTCCTCTGCTCTAACCGTTACATCCCCTTCTCCCATTGGAGAAACACTGGCAGCAGCTGGTGTCACACTTGTTAAAAGGGAAGGGAATGGAAGGGGAGGGGCCTTAGAGTTACTGGAGGTGATGTTTGCCCTCTATGAATCCATCCCCGTTAGCCCAGGTGCTGGCACCGGCCAGGCGAGGGCGTTGACACGAACATGAGAGAGGCCAAAGCCGGTTTGAAGAGAAAAACGGGCTAGTAAAAATACACTGCACTACTACTGGAACCTTAAAGATATGAACACCAGAGTTACGGACTGACTGGTCAACCGGACACCACGTGAAACGGGAAGTAACCAATCCGGCAGTAGGGGAGACAAAAAAGAAAACACCCCCCCCATCCCCGCCAAAACCAAGTACAGTACTGTGCCTGTATTGCATCTGAAAGGTAGGCACATCTGGGCTGCTTGTCCCCACCCCACGTGCTGGGCCGCCCCAGAGATGGGGACGCTGAGATTCGCAGGCGAAGCTGGGAGACCCCACGGCCAGCCAAGACAGATGGCGCAGGAGCAGCAGTGGGGTCTGTGCAGCTTTCCTGGAAGACATGGCTGCTGTTTTTGCCTCCCTCTCCTGGCTGGGGTAGGGGGGTGCTGTTTTCACACCCCCGCCCCCACTGGGAGGACTCCCCTCCCACCCCTGCCGGCCATAAAGCTGCCTACAAGGAAGTCGCCTTGCTGCCCCTGGAACCTGGCCCAGGCCCGGAGTGTGAACTGCTGGAGCCAGAGTTAGGAACATTTCAGAGTTACAGACAATTTCCCTTCCCAAGGTGTCTGTAACTCTGAGGTTCTCCTGTATGTGTGTACACACACACACACACATGCACACGCACACATGCGTGTACACACACACACACACGCACACGCACACATGCGTGTACACACACACACACGCACACGCACACATGCGTACACACACACACACATGCAGAGTGCGGCTGATTTGTACCTGGACCCCAAAACTTTATTTCCTGCTCCCAGCAGAACGTGGGCTCCCACTCACCCCAGAGCAGAGTCCAAGCGGCTTGGTTTTGTCTTCGCACCGTGCCTCAGCCCCTCAGCCCGACCTGCCTCGATTCAGGAACTCAGGCTGCCTGCCTCAGGCACCTTGGCAGGGCAGCCCCTGCCTCTGACTTCGCAGCCCCCCTTTGGCTCATGGATCCGACTGGGACCTCAGAAGGGACCCTGCGTCCATTTGCCACATGTGGATCCCCGGCTTGCACCCACAACTTGCTATCTGGCCACCCAGCTGCCTGAGTTACATGTGCAAAATGGGCATGTGTCCATATTTGTGGGTGTAACGAAATGTGGGCACAAGTGGGTGTGAAAACGTGCAGCCTGGCTAAAATCCCTGTGGCCCTGAAGCTCTTTAGGACACAAATGATCCCAAGGCCCGTGAGTATCTTCTATAGGACCCAGACTGGGATGGGGATAAAGCTGAGTTTATTCTGCTCATGCTCCACCCACAACCCCAGAGTCACTGGATGGCTCTGCTGAAACCACCAGCAATGGGATCGTTAAACCATATTCAAAGGGAGGCCCCCGTCCAGGTACAAAAATGCACTCCTACTTCGTCATCTAAAGGCACCGCAGATGCACACACAAACAGTTGCGTCTAGTCACACTGAGAAGGGTTTGGGGACATTTGTTCAAAGGGCTAGACATTTAATATTTGTAATGAGATCTTATGTTCTGCAATAACTGCACCAGAAGCGCTGGTGTGCCCCCAAGCGCTGATTCAATCGGTGATGGATCTTATTGCGTTAAGCCAGGTTTTTCACATAGCCAAAGCTTAATAAAAACAAAATGGGCAAAATAAAAATCCCAGGGGCTGAGAGAGTCTCTATAGTGATACCTCTGGGGCTTGATCCAAAGCCCACTGGGAGACTTCCCTTTCCCTTCAAAGAGGTTTGGATCAGGCCCTTGATTCTCTGGGCACTTTTGTTGCATCTGCCACTTAAACTGCCCTGCAGCTGCATGTGTTTGCATGCAGTAACCGTACATACAGCTGCAACAGAGTGTACGGAACGTGCATGTCGTAAAGAACCATAAAAGGGTCATCAGCAACTTTAACAATGGTATCGGTTCTTAAACAAAATGTAGGTTCCAGCTGTCCTGGTTGCCCTGCCTAAGGCTCTGATGTGTCCCAGCAAAATAGAGTTTAAAGCCAATTAAATCGACGGTGAAAGTCATGTTAAGTGACCCAAGGAACCAGTGAAAAGGAGGCTTTGCTACACGTGCCAGGGAATGTTAGTTGACAAGAATCTCAGAGAAGATGGAGCCACACTTGATACCAAAACCTAACCAGTTAAAATACGAACATCCAGATTCTGATCTCACTGCTCGCCGGCAGGACGCTACTGACTTCCGAGGAGCTACTCCTGATTTACCAATGTAAGCAGGATCAGCATCCCACCCGTAAACTCTTTTCTTCCTATAAAGCATTTGAAAGGCACATGTGTTATCAACACAGATTTTTCATGTTGCCAAGACATTGATTTGCCTGCCAGCTTCCCCAGTCATAAGTGAGACCAAAATGTGACGCTGATTAGAATCATAGAATCATAGAACTGGAAGGGACCTTGAGAGGTCATCTAGTCCAGTCCCCTGTGCTCACGGCAGGACTAAGTATTATCTAGACCATTCCTGACAGGTGCTTGTCCAACCTGCTCTTAAAAATCCCCAATGATGGAGATTCCACAACCTCCCTAGGCAATTTATTCCAGTGCTTAGCCATTCTGACAGTTAGGAAGTTTTTCCTAATGTCCAACCTAAACCGCCCTTGCTGCAATTTAAGCCCTTTGCTTCTTGTCCTATCCTCAGAGATTAAGAAGAACAATTTTTCTCCCTCCTCCTTTTAACAACCTTTTATGTACGTGAAAACTGTTATCATGTCCCCCCTCAGTCTTCTCTTCTCCAGACTATACAAACCCCAATTTTTCAATCTTCCCTCATAGGTCATGTTTTCTAGACCTTTAATCATTTTTGTTGCTCTTCTCTGGACTTTCTCCAATTTGTCCACATGTTTCCTTAAATGTGGCGCCCAGAACTGGACACAATACTCCAGCTGAGGCCTAATCAGCGCGGAGTAGAGCGGAAGAATTACTTCTCATGTCTTGCTTATAACACTCCTGCTAATACATCCCAGAACTATGTTCTCTTTTTTTGCAACTGCATTACACTGTTGACTCATATTTAGCTTGTGATCCACTATGACCCCCAGATCCCGTTCCGCAGTACTCCTTCCTAGGCAGCCATTTCCCATTTTGTGTGTGCGCAACTGATTGTTCCTTCCTAAGTGGAGTACTTTGCATTTGTCCTTATTGAATTTCATCCTGTTTACTTCAGACATTTCTCCAGTTTGTCCAGATCATTTTGAATTTTAATCCTATCCTCCAAAGCACTCTCAACCCCTCCCAGCTTGGTATTGTCCGCAAATTTTATAAGTATACTCTCTATGCCATTATCTAAATCATTGATGAAGATACTGAACAGAATCGGACCTAGGACCACTCCTGCGGGACCCCACTCATTATGCCCTTCCAGCATGACTGTGAACCACTGATAACTACTCTCTGGGAACAATTTTCCAACCCGTTATTCATCCACCTTATAGTAGCTATATCTAGGTTGTATTTCCCTAGTTTGTTTTTGAGAAGGTCATGCGAGGCAGTATCAAAAGCCTTACTAAAATCAAGATATACCAGGTCTACCACTTCCCCCCTAACCACAAGGCTTGTTACCCTGTCAAAGAAAGCTTTCAGGTTGGTTTGACATGATTTGCTCTTGACAAATCCATCCTGACTGTTATTTATCACCTTATTATCTTCTAGGTATTTGCAAATTGATTGCTTATTATGATCTACACGTTGCCTGGGATTTTACGTAAGCAGTACCTAGCGTTGTGCAATGGGCAGAGTATTGTGCTCAGATTGTGGGTGTGTCCTGTCTGTGCAGTAAGGCGGGGGTCCAGAATGCCCCAGCAGCTCTCCTGGGAGAGGATGCTGCTCTACCCGGGCCCAGTCTGTTGTGGTTTTACATTGTGGAGAGCCTGAGCCGCTGTGAGGGGTCGTTTAAGGCAGGGGCTGCGCCCCCCAAGGGCGGGTCTTTGATACGGGTTTCCCAGCGGTCTGTAATGTTGCTTACAGCACATCCCAGTTAAGGGAGAAAGGAATCCTCCTCCAGAACAACTTCATAGGGGCTTTGCACACGCAGAGTGGGGCTGGCAGCTTGAGCCGATCACCATTATTATCTATTACCCGGATTTCGGTCAGGATGCAGGCCTCAGTGTCCAGGCACTATAGGAAGATACAGTGTGATCTGGTCACTACCCCGAAGAACTTACAGTCGAATAGCCGCGCACCCCTGGTGCTTCCATCTCCATCTCCCCCTCCCACCCCTCGCACACCAGTGTGTGACTGTCCTTTCCAACATCCCCTTCCCCCCTGCAGCCAGCTGGCATTCCAGAGCTGGTTCCGTTTCCTGGGCAGTAGCCGGTTCAGAATAACAGCACAGGCATCTGCTCCAAAGCAGTTATACTGCAGCCCCCGTGCTTCCCGTCGTCAGTCCGTCGTCACGCAGGGCCGCGTCCAAACCCCACTGAGATCAGTGACTCCCACGGACTCTGGATCAAGCCCTCAGTGGAGCGTCCCTGGCAGGGGCATCACTACAGAGGGGAATCATGCAGGTTCCCCCGCCCCCAGCAGCTCCAAATGCGAGGAGTGGGGCACTAACCAGGTGGACAGTGTATCAGGAAAGCAAAAGCAGGTGGGGGTGGGAGGGGGGTGATGTCCTTCATTAACCAGGTTCACTACGGCTAGCTACTGTACCACCACAAGGGAGTCCCCAGCCCGTGCCCCAAAGAGCTTACAGTCCAAACAGACGAGCCCGGCGCTACAGCTTCCAGAAGCGCTGCTGGGCTTGGGCAACGAGGGATGCCGGTTGGCTGCCCCCTCCCAGGAGCCATGTCCACTCTCAGACACGTTCCCAGTGGCCAGGGCAGAGGGGCTGCTGTAAGTGGCTCCTTTAGAGAGTCCCTTCTCAGTTTACCCCTTGGTGGAGAGATTTCAGAGGGGTTGCCATGTTAGTCTGTATCAGCAAAAACAAGGAGGAGTCCTTGTGGCACCTTAGAGACTGACACATTTATTTGGGCCTAAGCTTTCATGGGCTAAAACCCACTTCATCCGATGCATGGAGTGGAAAATACAGGAACAGCTATAAATACCTGAAAGGATGGGAGTTGCCTTCCCAAGGGTGAGGTCAGTCTCACGAGACAAATCTCAAGCCAACCCACGATGCTGAATGAATGGCACTGCTGCCAATCATTGCATGGGGCAAGCTGAGGCCTGGAAGAGGAAGAGGTGTGGGTCTCGTCACTACCCCTCTCTGCAGCTCGGCTCCCCATCGGTAACAGGAGGGTCCCAGCTCTTCCATGCCATGCGTTGATTCGTCAATGGTTCTGGGGCACCTTGAAAATGTCAAGGGCTCTGTAGGTGCGCAGTGGCCACAGGCCTTTCATGCCAAAGCCCCAGCACCCACTGAGACGTGAGGACCACCGAACAGAGCCGAAGAATGCTAGCCACTGCTTACTGGCCGCTTGCTGGCGACACTCCCATGAAAGGAGCCCTAAGGTTCTCCTCTCCCTTACACTAGGGTATCACCACTAACTGAAGTAGATTGACTCCTGATTTATGCCAGTGTCACTGAGATGGAATTGGGCCCTGTTGCATTTGGAGGGAGTGGGGGTCTGGGAGAAACTTCTGAAGACAAAAGAGAAACCCCAGGTACAGGTAACAATTTAGCAATTCCTGTTGCTCAGTGAGAGGAGGAGGGAGATGAAACCTCAGCTGCTCCCTTCAGCACAAACACCTCCGTGCGCTGCCTGACAGCGAGGGACGCAGCCCCCGGGAGAACCCGGCAGCTTCCTTGGGGGCGAGGGCCCCGGTGCCACATTCCAGCTGACTGCCCCAAAGCAGCATCTGTCCTGGCTCCCGGGCCTGGTTCTTTTACACAGAGGCATTTGCCGCGGCTGCTGTCTCCCCCAGCCCCATTTTCAGATCCCAGGGACTCAAACTGGCACCACGCTGTGCTGGGAGGAGGCTCATTGTGGCCACGAGGATTCGCTATGGCTTGGCTTTCCCCTCCAGTTAATAATGCACCTTGGACCCATTAAGTTGTTATGGTCGACATTACATATTTGCTAAATGCCTGCAACATTTGTGTTCCTAGCTGCAGCTGGAGGGACTTCACTGAAATGCCGAGGGATTTACGAGTGTCTATTGCGCTTTTAGGTTTTTATGATATTTTTTGCATTCCCTGTCGACAATTTGCTTGGGAGCTGGGAGCGGAGCAGCTGAAAGAAGTTTGTAGTTCCCAGCCTAGCTTGGGATGGCACCAGCTGAAACAGACAACGTCTATGCTACGAACCATGGGCATGTGACAGAGCGCTGAGAACCAGAAGCTGAGCCAGCACTGGTTACTGTAAATCCAATTAGTTCCCCCGAAGAGGGCCTGATTGAGGGGAGGGGTGGCTAATTACTAGGTCAGCCTGAGCGGGGCAGAGCTAAGGGGATAATTAGCCCGTTAATTGCCAGACTTGGAAAGGAGCACCGGAAGGAAGTGGCAGGAGAGCCGAGCCGAGTCATGCCGGGGTACAGGTAGATCTCGGCATGGAGCAATCTCTCCCCTCTCTGATGATTGTATAACACTAGAATTGCTGCCCAGGGCTGTGCGAGGGTGAGGGCTGATAAAGCACAACTCCAGTGCTCTGTGGTGTTACAGACTGGGGGGGATCAAAGCCATTTCTAGAAGAAGGCAGGAGTGCAGGGCCATGCCTGTCCCAGGGGCTCATGCCCGGCGTGTACCCATGCTCACACTAGCTCTCAGCGGGCTAGCACGAGTATAGACAGCCGTGTAGCAGCAGCACAGGGAGCGTCGTGGAGGCAGGGCCCAGCTGCGCCGTATAGAAACCGGCCTGAAACCAGTGGGTTTGTGCTCAGCCCCGCTCAGCCGGGCCCCCGCTGCTGCTCTCTGGGCTATTTATACTCACGCTGGTTCCATGAGAGCGACACGAGGGGGGCCAATCACACCCTTCGCCTGTAGCATAGACCTAGCCATGGAGAAGTCATCAACAAAACGGTTTCCTTTCCCGAGTTCTAGCTGCTCTAAAGCGCATCCCCCCCATGCAGCCCACACAGGCTGTTTGCAAGCCCTCTGCCTTCTGGGCACCAGCCCACTCTGCTTGGTGAGTTTGGCCACGTCCCGTAAAGTCACATGAAGGGCGAGAAAACACGAGTGTTGGTGCTGATCCTGGCCTCGTTTGCACCAGCGTAGCTCTGCTGGTTTCAGTGGAATTCCTCCTGATGTACACCGGACACCTGATTCGTGCAGACTCCAAACTGGTGTGGGGAAAGTTTTGGAGTGCATTGACCAGGCAGAGGGAGCTATGCCTAAGCCGGGGCTGCAGGGCTGGGCGGGCCCACCCCTTGGGTCTCAGCAGGGATGGGCTGAGGAAAGTGCGTTTTGATTTTGCAGCCCCCATCGGGAAGGTGTGGGTTTCACACAGTCGTCCCTTGAACCAAGAGTGGTTGGGAGTCAGGTTCCATTTCACCCAATCCTCCGGAGCTGAGGAGAGGGGCGTGTACATTTTTGGGAGAGGGAAGGGAATGGAGCAGCAAACTCAAGGCCCAGACTGGTAACTTCAACAGCGAGCAGGAGAACAAGTGAGATGCACTGGTTAGCACTGTCCCTTCCAAGCACCGAGGTGGGGAGAGGGAGGTATGCACCAGCCCTGACAACATGAATGGGAACCAGGCATATAACGATGGGAGGAAGCCTTAGAAAAAATTCAAGAAAGAACTAGATAAATTCATGGAGGGTGGGTCCATCAATGGCTATTAGCCAGGCTGGTCAGGGATGGTGTCCCTAGCCTCTGTTTGCCAGAAGCTGGGAATGGGCGACAGGGGATGGATCACTTGATAATTCCCTGTTCTGTTCATTCCCTCTGGGGCACTCGGCATTGGCCACTGTTGGAAGACAGGATACTGGGCTGGATGGACCTTTGGTCTGACCCAATATGACCGCTCTTATGTTCTTAGACATAACCCCCAGCATGTGAGCATGTGAAACAGGATTAGTTTTGTGGAAGAAAGGAGAGCGAGAGTGAGGCCAGCAAAGAAATAACTGATGCCAAAAGGAGAGATTGTAACTAGAAACGTTCTTTCAAGTATTGATTTTATGTTGAACGCCTCTCACCTGCCTTGGATATGGGTGGGTGGGTGTGGCGTCATTAGAGATGGTCCCAATCCAACCCCCCCAGACACAAGCACTCCCAAGCTGTGCATGGAGTTTATAGGTCCCATCATGAGAGCCCCAGGCTCCAATCCCTCAGATCCACATTTTGCAGGGGGGGCGTAGCTCTGTTATTGATGATGCTGATGCTAGGAGAAAAAGGGACGCCAGAATCCCACGGTAGCCCTTGGTTATGCACGTGAGGTCTTTGGTCTGATTGACTCGCAGACTGTGGGTGCATCGGGGATTCTGGCTCCCATCCAGCACACCACTCCTCACATGCTGAAAGCTAAGCAGAAGCAAAGGTGCTTCGCTGGGGCGGAGCCCTAGTTGGTACACGAGCTGGCTGAGAGAGCAAAGGGAAGTTTTGCGTGGCTAACGCACCAATTCGTACAAGCCTAAAAGTCTTTCTTGGCTCTTCTCTCTCGGTCGGGTCTCAGTCAGATCCCAGCAGCTGGGGCTGGCCTATTCCCACAGACACTTCAGGCTCTGTATTAACATCCAGCAGCCAGGTCATGCTGCTACACCTCCTCTGCTCGGCTCTGTGCTACTGGGGAACTGTCCAGCAAAAGAGCCCCTAGGGAGAAGAGCAGAAAGGATCTCAGTGACTCCGTCAAGCAGAGGGAGCCAATGATACAGCCGAGCACGAGCTACACCCAGCTGATGACTCACTCTCTCACCTGTAAAGATCAGAGTGGGAGGGATGGAAAGGAAACTTGACCCAGCTACCATCAGAGGAGTGAAGTTCTGGAACAGCCTTCCGAGGGGAGCAGAGGGGGCAAAAAACCTCACTGGCTTCAAGACTGAGCTTGGTATGTTTATGGAGGGGATGGTGTGATGAGATTGCCGACAGTGGCATGGACCTGAACTGTGACGGGAGATGGGACGCTAGGTGGAGAGGGCTCTAAGTTACGACAGAGAATTCTTTCCCAGGTGTCTGACTGCTGGGTCTTGCTCACATGCTTAGGGTCCAACTGAGGGCCATATTTCAGGTCAGGAAGGAATTTTCCCCAGGTCTGATGGGCAGAGACCCTGGGGGTTTTTACCTTCCTCTGCTGCGTGGGGCCCCGGTCATTTGCAGGTTTAAACTCGTGTAAATGGTGGATTCTCTGTATCTTGAAGTCTTTAAACCATGATTTGAGGCCTTCAGTGCCTCAGCCAGAGGTTAGGGGTCTGTGACAGGAGTGGGTGGGTGAGGTGCTGTGGTCTGTGATGTGCAGGAGGTCAGACTAGATGATCACGATTGTCCCGTCTGGCCTGAAAGTCTAGGAGTCTAGGAGATACAAGATGGGGTGTGCAGGTAAAGTCTGATCTGAAGCCAACTGAGCTCAATGGGAATCTTTTCATTGGCCACAAAGGGCTTTGGATCAGGCCCTTAGTGTTTGAGGTTGAGAGTTCTGGCCTCATGTGAGGGAAGCGGTGCCTAAGGGCTGTCCCATGCTATGCTACTCTGCCAATGGACTTCAGTCCTGACCCTCGATAGCCCTGCTGCTCTGGTCGTGGGCAGCTGTTCCGCAGAATCTATTCATTGCTCAGTTTATGCCCCCCAGAATCATTTGTACCAACCACTGTGAAGCATCCTACGATCTACTAGAACCTGAATAGGGAACATATCTGAGCCTTGTGGTAGCTTGAAGTTGAGCTATAAATAGCCAATGTGCCTTCGAAGGAGGAATTAGGCATCCTGGGTAAAGAACTCCCCTTGTCCCCCAGGATATTTCCTTTTGATGTGTTCCCCAAATTCCCTTTGCTGGACCACTGTACAGCTACTGGCTGGCGCGATCACTCTTTGATGGATCTGTGAAGGTTTAAATCTACAGTGTGGACAATAACCGAGAATTGTTTGAAGGTCAAATCCCTGGGACCATAAGGGGGACCCTGGGCCCATGAGCAATCGCAGGCATCTGAATCATCAGTGATCGTTTTTAAATATTTCTTTCACTCCCTACTGTTTCACTATATCAGGTCTAGCTATTTCTAAGTTGGCTGGAGCCAAGGCACCTGTGTTTGCTAAGCCACGGCTCTGATTTCCCTTGCAGTGGCTTGGCATTGCCGGAACTCCATTCACATGTAGAGAGTAATTCCTGATTGACACCCATGTAAGTGAAATCTGAATCAGACCCAGAGGAGGGTAGGTGACTTGCCCACAGGAGGCAGATAGTCAGTGGCAGAGTCAGAACAGAACCCAGGAGTCCAGACTCCTTTCAGCATTACGAAAACCATCCCTCCCACAATCACGGACAATGAGCCGGATTCTAACCTCAGTTATGCTGGTGTACGTTTGAAGTTTCTCTGTAGAATTTAAGGGGGTTTCTCCAGACTTACACTAGTGTAACTGAGGTCAGAATCTGGCTCCATATTTTGCCCCTCTTGATTAAAGCAAATTCTCTTTACAGGCTCGCTCCTCACAAGCCCCCTGTAACAGACTTCATGCAGAATCCCAGAGGCGTGCTTGCCTGCCTCACTGCTGCTCTCAGAGGAAACGTTTGGCATCTGGTTAGTCTCTGCAGCCAGAGACAATCCCAAAGGTATTGTTTGGCTCTCAGAACGCGCTTCACACAACACCAGCTGAAGGATGAAAGAAAATGGTAATTGGAGAGACTAAGAATGGACCAGACTCCAGGATCCCTATCCCCCCGTTGCAGGATGAGAGCAGCCAGTGGCAATTACTGGACCCTGCAGCAAAAGCCTTGGACTCCCTGTGTTTCTCCCATGAGCAGTGCAGCGAACTTTGCTTGGCTACGCAGCCTTGGGGCCATTTGTCTTAGACATATTGTGTTCGTCCGTTGTGCAATATTTTAAATTCGAGATGAACTGACGCCATTTGTTTATCTACACCGCAGAGTCAGTGGGCCAGTTCCTCAGCTGACGTAAATGAGCACAACCCCATTGATTGCCATGGAACCCCATGGATTTACACCAGCTGAGGATCTGGCCTTTTGTATTGAATCTTCAGAACATGAAGAACATTGGCATATGCCTCCAGCATGGTTGGCACATACCATGTGCGATCACAGGGCTTTGCAATGGATCTGTCTTGCACAACACATAATGAACACCCGCCCGTCAACTCAACACCTTTTACAAAAGCACACAATAAAAACAGAGAACATTGATTTGACTCCCATGAGACAACTCAGTCGCCCTTTTCCCATTAACACTGGTCACTTCTCCAGCAGGCTGTGATTACAAAAGGGAGTTGCTCAGGACACAGGGCAAGGTATAAAAACAGGGGCAATCCTGATGGCTGCAGAATTCAGACGGATCTGTCTGACGCCCTTTTGCTACCTATGTGCAGGTGAGAGGCGCTTCCTGCCCTGCTTCGAGCCAGA
Source organism: Trachemys scripta elegans (assembly GCF_013100865.1). Taxonomy (NCBI): domain Eukaryota; kingdom Metazoa; phylum Chordata; order Testudines; family Emydidae; genus Trachemys; species Trachemys scripta. The sequence continues at coordinate 3,004,854 of NC_048309.1, forward strand.
TCTTCACCCAGTGCTGGGCATTGGCTCTGACCATACGTAAGTGCTAGACATCAGCAGAGGCAGAAAGGAGATGCCAAAGGAGGCCACTCCTCAGCCAGGTGGTGCAGAGAGGGCTGCGGCCAGGAATGGTCTCTCTGGGCAGGTTTGTTCTTTCGTGGGGGGAATCTATCTGCAACAGCAGCTGGGAAGAGCAAAGCCCGAGCCTTCAGACAGCAGTCGGCTCGCGGTCCCCAAAGCTAGGCTCAAAACGTCTGTTTCACCCAATGAATCCCAGCTAGCGGAACGGACTAGGGAAGTTCACCAAAGTAGAACTTACCTCAAAGAGCCAAACTTCCCCTTGGTGCAGTTGACTCAGAGATGACACCCGGGATGAATTTGGACCAAAATGTTTGAATCTGTTTAGTGAGGAGCCGTGGCCCTGACTTTCCCACCCTCCCCACCCAAACAGAAATATCGACACTGGAAAGGCTGGGCAGCCAATCTGCTGTACGCGGGATTTCAGTGCTCTGTAATGGCATAGCCACTCGCCTGGGGCCCCACTCGCCATGGTAGGTATTGCTCCCCTACTCTTGAGACGAGGTATTGCACAAAACATTGAATCGCCATGAAAACCAGCCAGTTCTGCACTATCGCAAAGCCATTGCTTTTCCCTCCGATCCCTCGCACAAGCTCTCCAAGTGACAGTCAGCTAAATTATCCATCCCCCCTTCCCCAGAACAACCCGCTCGATAATCTACAGACCTCTCCCATTGGGCTTTGCCTCTTCCGGGCACTTCTATAAACCCCAGCTGAGCTGGCCCCACAGCAGCGCGCGCAGCAGGGAAGTATTCGCCCCACCGTACGGACGAGAGCGAGCTAACGACGAGGGGGACACCAAGGGATCGAACGGCAACGTTTGTGTCTGCTGTCGCGAATTAGCCCCGGCCTCTCGGTTTGCACTGCTCCGTGCCCCGTCCCCTATAACTTAACCATCTGGCTCAGCTCCAGGTACAATTAAAATGCCCCCCGCATGCCTCCCTCGTCCTATGGCGATAATGTTGGCAGCTGATTATTCTTTTGCCCCACTTGCCAATTGTTCCAGTTGCTCAGTCTCTCTCTGAGCCCAGGCTGCCCTCCCCGAGCACAGCTCTGCCTGTTGCTGTCAAGCTAGAAAGGCGAACTGCAGTGTGCACTGTACCTTGTTTCTTCCTTCTGTTCTGCATGAGCATTTCCATGGAGTTGATGAATAACAGCAACATGAAAAGTATCCACTGCATCTGGGCAGGAGTAATTTAGGGCAGGAAAGGAATCAGATCATCCAAGCGGCTGGCGTGCCTCCTGTCGGATACAGACCGAGCGAGGGCGGTGGAGGGAGAGAAAGTGGCTCTTGCAAAAGCAGAGCTCACAACATCCCACGAGTGGCTCGAGCAGTCACACAGCAAAGCTGGAAGGTGGCATGAATGGAGCATCGAAGACCCGGGCAGTGCTCAGTCCACTGCTGGGATCATGGTGCCGCAGAAGTGATGGCCGGTCCAGGGAGCTCGTCCTTTATATGCAGATCCCAACCTCCCACCCTCACACCCCTCCAAAAAATCCCACAACAACAAACCAACTTGCAAACAAATTGGCTGGAGTTTACCACTCAGAAACACTTCAGGCTCCACCTCAGCTGGGAAGTGACCCACTCTGCATCTGCACGGCACTTGTACCTCTGCCAGGCCTGAGAAGTCAGGTTCAACGCGGAGTCCACTGCTCAGAAACTCTGGGTGGAGTCAAGCAAATTAACCCTGGCTGTGCCGGCAAGCTTTGTTTCATCCCGTTCCCTGAATCCCGGTGCTCCCCTCACGAGGTGGGCCAGCCCGTGTGAATTAGTCAGACTTAGCTTTGGTCTTTCCAGCCTTTCTTCTAGGAAGGGGGAAATTAATCATTTGAATTTACTAAACCACACTCCACATGACAGATCTGCTGTGAATTCGGGGCAAAGGCAAACGGGTACAATACCTAAAAGCCAGATCCGGAGCTGGAGTAAACCTCTGTCACTCCACTGACTGCAACGGAGCCGGGCCAATTTACACCCCTAGAGGATCTGCGCCCCGTCCTCTTGAGAGCTGCTGCTGCACCTCGTTTTCCAAGCTGCTAATAAATGTTTCTCTGAGAGCCGTAGAACCTGAGACTTGTCTCTTCGAACCTTGTCTCTGAACTGGAGTTTGCCAGCACTAACCCTTTCGCAGCCAGTCCCGCTCGCTCTGGGCCTTGCACACTGTTTGGCTGCATTGTTTAGACAGCAATGGCGGTTTAAATGCTGACAGCCAGATTGGTGGGACGGCTCTGTGAGCTAACCACTAGGACTGATGTCTGGCTCGCTTTTACTATGGCCTGGCTGTACTGGGGACAGTGACAGGGTGCTGTTAACAGGCTCAAATTGGTCTCTAGAGAAGTCAGCACCCTGGTCACTTAGGACACCCAGGGCACTGGATGTGGAGGAAGATGGGAACACTTACACTTGCAGGTAGCCGGATGAGTTAACGAGGTAATTAGCTCACCACCCGGAGAACCCAGGAAGGGAAGCAGGCAATGTAAACGGCTAATGCAGGGAGCAGGAGGGAGCGCCTCAGAACTGCTGCTATAGGGTTGTGTTGTAGCCGGAGCTTATGGAGACAAACAATAAGTACCTGTGGTGAAGTTACCTTGGTGGATCTGTGTGCTGCTTCATTCACCAAGAGGGCTTCCAAGCCAGGGTTTTCCTGGAGAGGAAGTGGGAGCCCGTTCACAAGTGGGGGCTTGTCTGGGAACCATTTGTTAGCCAGAACCAGAAAGGCCTGAGAGACGGCATGTGGGAGGCCGAGTTGGAAAAGACCAAGGTGCTGATGTGGCAGCTGGTAGAGCAACAAGGAGATGCAGAGGACACTTCCGGCATTCCAGCAAACCCAGCAGGCCAAGCAACAAGTTCTGCTGGGACGGCAGGTGGAGCAACAGCCGGTGCTTCAGGAATTCATGAAGGAGCAGACCCAGGTGCAGCAGCAGTTAATACAAAATGTGACAAGTCCTGCCGGGGGGAATGGAAGTCAGGAGGGCTGGGACTCTGTAAAATGGGCCCCGGGGCTGGTCCTGACCCATTCCTACTGACCTTGGGGAGAATTGCTGCTTGTGCGAGGTGGGATACACGATTATGGCTAGCCCTTTGTCTGGTGAGAGAAGCACAAGCCACTTACACTGAGTGACGAGCAGGTCAATATTAGACCGTGTAGGCTTGTCAGCGGAGAGGTACAGAGAGAAATTTAGGGCAGCCAGGTAGACTTAGGGGGTCAGGCCCAGAGCTGTTGTGCAGAAGTTGAAGGATTGAGCCAACTGATGGCTGAGGCCAAGTGGGCAGCATGTGGAAGAGATCATGTATACCATGATATTAGAACAATGTATGCAGATCCTCCCAGACACCTCTAAAGTCTGGGTGAGGAGATGTCAACCAGTGACGGTGGAGGCCGTGGAAAAGTGGGGTGAGGAGTGTGCTGGAAGCAGGTTTTCCCAGGAAAGCAGCTTGTCCCACACACCAGGGGAAGCGGGGGGCGGGGGGAAGATGGGATCCCTCAAGACAAGAGGCAAAATAGGCCACTTCGACCAGCCAGGATATTACCTGCTACCAGGGTAGAGGAAAAGGCCACGTTAAGCGGGACTACCCGTATACAGAATGCAGACTGGGGGAATATTGCAGCTGGATTGTGGTGATGGAGACATCTAGGAAGGGTGTGAAAACAATCCCTGGAAGGGTGGGATATAGGCCAGAGGTGAGGGTTATTGAATCGGTGGCTGGTTGTTCGCTCTTGCAGAGCAGACTGGTAGAATTGCAGTGATTGCAGGATGGGGGAAACCCTGTGCGTGGAGTGTGTACACAGGGAGGAAAAAAAAATTATCCAGTGACAATAGTCCTGTTGGAGGTACGTGGGAGGCTCCAATGCCAAAGGGTCAGGGGAGTGGAAACCTTGCCCCATCCTGTGGTCTTGGGGACTGATTGCAACCCATTCCCTTTACGAAGAAGAAAGGCCCGGGTGGGGGAAGGAACCTCAATAGGGGGTGAGAAAAAGAGGGGCTGGGATTAAGCCTGGGACCCAGAGCCCACAAGGGTAGATACCAGAAAACTAGGGTTACCAGATAGCAACTGTGAAAAAAACGGGACAGATGGTGGTGGGGGTGGGGGGGTGTAATAAGCACCTATATAAGAAAAAGTCCCAAAAAATGGGACATCTGGTCACCCTACAGAAAACCCTAAATAGAAAACAACAAGCCAAAGAAAGTGGGGCCCAGGTGGAGAATACTAGGGCAGAAGAGAAACTGGGGGTGAAGGAGCCGGGATCACTCACACAAGGGCAACCCAAAGAAAGGGCAGAAGGTGAACCCCCCATACTCCCGTAAGGGGGCCTGGAGGAGGGACTGACCTCAAAGGCCTCACTGCTAAAGGGGATCAGAGACCGTCAGCATGTGAGGGGCTGATTGGAGAGGAAACCCCCATGGGCTCTACAAGGGATGGGGTAGATTCTGAGCCAGAGTTGTAGGTTGTGATGACCTATGGGACAAAACTGAGTTGGGGGGGTAGACCCCCACCTAAGGAGTACTTCTTCTGTGGATGGAGGATGGCCTGCAGAAAGGCAGACAAAGGGACATGGGACAGCAAGGGATCACCGCCTCCATAAGGGAGAAAACTGAGCCTTAGTGGAAAGGGGGACCCCAAGCTGAGCTGAGAAACACAGAAGGGGGAGGTCGGTGACAGGGTGCTGTTAAACGCTTCGAACTGGGCACTATGGAAGCCAGCATGCTGATCACTGAACACCCAGGGCAGTAGGCGTGGTTAAGGTAGGATGGGGCATGTAACCGGGTACTTGGAGAGCCAGGTGGCTTAGTGGTTGATGCACCTGACTTCCTGCCCCCCCTTGTTTCCCTGGCCAAGGTGCCTCAGTCTTTCAGGCAGGGGGTAGGGGGACCTGGGCCCTCCCACTCTACCAAGTCCCAGCCCAGGGCCCCGTGTGAGTTGACCCCTGAACAGGGGGCACTTGGAGCTGGGAGTGTAAAGCCATGGCCCTGGGATACTTCCTACCAGAGCCCTTTCAGTTTGGAGTAGGGCCCCCATAGTCCCATTCTCTGGGTGGCTTCTTGTGGTGCCCTCTCATGGATTGTGGGTGGTACCTGGCCACAGTCCCAGGCTCCTTCGGGCGGGGTAGCCATGAGTTTGGTGCAGCTGAACCCCACAATGTCTCTGGGCCGCAGTCACCCCGTTACTAGTGGCTCCCAGGTCTCCTCCGCAGTCTCCCTTGACTGGGAGTCAGAACGTGCTCCCTGGTGGCTGGCTTGGCTGGCAAGCTAATGATTCTTCCTTGCAGCTCCTGCCTCTTCACCAGTCAGCCCCAACCTGGGCCCCGCTCTCTCCTTTTCTACCCCCTCCCGGCCTGGCTGCAGGTATAATGGGGGCGGGGCTAGCTAGGCCCAAACGCTCTCTTTAACCCCTGCCATGCTGGCGGCCAGTTTCTCCGCTTCATCACAGGGCACTTACACCTGCTGGTTGCCTGGTGAATCAATGAGGTAATAAGCTCATGTCCATTACATCCAGGACAAACACATTTCTTTCTTTCTTTCGTTTATAAAATTAAAAAGTTTATAGGATTTTCAAATGGAAGAGAATGTGTCCATTCAGACTTTGCAAACGAAGGAAATACAAGGGAGGTAACAGTTAATAATCCCTCCAAGAAACCAGGCGATGCTGGATCTGCACATAGTAGCATATGTTATGACTGAGTGCAAAACTGGGATCCAGATGTGGATTCTGTGCCCCACAAATGTCTTGGGTGTTCAGCTCCAGAGCTTTGTTTTGTACTCATCTCTTATAGTTTTCCATCTGCAGATAATGGGGTGACTGCGAAGGGCATGTTGGAGAATATTTTGCGCTCCTCCAGCACCCTGTACCTAAAGCTCTCAGAGCATTGTGCAAAGCTGCACAAGGCCGCAGGAGATCGGTAAGGAGCGTTTTACCCATTTCAAAGGTTGGGCAAACTGAGGCACAAAGCGGCAACTTCTCTCTCTGACGTTGATAAGAGAGAAGCCATCTTAAAACACACGAGAGAGCGACTAGTGAGGAAGATGTTAGCCAAACCTATTGGAAGTTCAGTTGCAATAGTCTCTTGTCTTAACATGATTTTGCTTGGCATTTAAGGCCTGAGCCTGCAATTCTTGCTCATGTGAGTCATCCTCCCTGAATGACATCAATGGAACTAGTTAATCATGTCGGAATAGGTGAAAAGTTGCAGGATCCAGCCTGTAAAGCTTCCCCAAAATAATGAAACAGCTACTTTGAATGCAACATAAAATTCTTTCCTGTGGTTGCCATTAATGTGACATTTATTGAGACCCTTCCAGATGTTCAAGCCAGCAAGTCCCTCAGGAGGAACTCATGACTAGCAAGGCTTTCGTAAGGATATAGCCATGTGACTTCCCAGGAATGGGGACACTCTTGGCCAAACTATCCCAGCAGAACCCAAACCAAGGGCAGTGGCTGATGCTTAATGCACTTCCCCATTCTCTGTTCTTCAGGTGGCCCAAAGAAGCCTGGTTCCTGAAACTGTCTGGCATTTTCAGGTCAGTCTTCAAAGTGACTCAGGGAAGGGTAAGGTTGTGTTACAGAGCAAGGGAGCCGAAGCCAGCCTGAAACTGGAGCCAGGAGGTTTAATAGCAGCAGTCCCCATGGCTCTTGAGAAAGAGACAGTGGCAACACAGTAAACTCAACTGCAGCCATGAATGAAATTCAACAAATAGGAAAACTTCTCTCTTCATTGAGTAAATCCATCCCCTCCAGCACGGTGTGTGAGTCAGGGGACTTACTGCGCTTACCATCCATGTTCTCATTTCTTACCGTAGAGGGTTCCCGTTTCAAGATGCTCTAATCTTTCTTTGGGCCAGTCCTCAACAATTCTGTGAAACCTATAAAACCAGGCGCATGGAAAATTCAGAATAGATTGAGAAGGACCAAGAATCCCCCATCATAGGGGAAAATACAACCATCTCTCAAAAGGGAAAATCTGTGATAAGTCCTTAAATACATTTCCATTCTGCGTTCACATTCACGTAGGCTTTTAGCGCCTGTTACACTTTAACGCATGTCGGCCCATCTACTAAAACTCCTCTGATACTTCCTGAAAGAACAAAGTGCAGAACCTGATGGAGAATCTACACTTATGCCACTTTATGCTGCCATCCTGTTAGTTCTTTCGAACTAAGCGGATTTGGGCTTGGCTAGTACTTCGATGGGAGACCACTGAGGAATATCTACCATGTACGCTTTGGGAAGCGGTTCTAGTGATTCAGCTGGGACCATTCTATAGTCCAGACCCAGTGCATTGCTAGCAGCGCTGTATGGCTGAAGGTGCCTCTTTCGCAGGAGATGTACCCTTGTGAGGACTAAAGAACCAACCCATGGTACGCTACAGAAGAGTAAGTGTGTTAACCTCAGGTCCTGGCAAAATTCCAGCATGAGCAGCCGTGTTCTGTGTCCCCAAATTCCATCTGGCTTAGGTCACATGCTCTCTAACGTGCTCAGTGACCAAGCTCCTGATCTCAAATCCTGCCCCAAGTGGCCCCGATACACAAAGAGCAAAGTCTCACTTCCTTTTGTATAAGATTAAGAGAAAACAATGAAACAAGAAAGAACAATAGCGGAGTCTCCATAGGAGAGAGCACCGGGTGTGCAACTCCTCTGCAAGAGGAGGCAGCACTTCTGAGAAGAAAATGGCTGCTATGTCCCACACAGGCAGAGTTATCAGCCATGTAAAGGAGTAAAGCAAAGGAGTGACTGTTTCATGCCGCAGACGCCCCAGCCCATGCTGCGGAAGGTCTGTGAGTGTGAACAGCATGGGCCTTGGGGACACTTCTCCACCTCATTTTCCTCATAGGCGTATGCAGAACTAGCAGCCTGAATTTGGGCTCTGGCTGTGGTTGCATGGGAGAACTTGAGATGCAAAGTGGGGTGTGTGCCATACAGCTTGTTTGGCCGTCAGTATACCCAGCATTCCCCGACAGCTCACAGCTGTCTCCAAAGCCACGCTAGGAACGCTCGGAACAGCGACCCTGGGCCTGCGTCTCTATACAGACTGGTGTCCTGTGTCCCACGTCTCGTTTTCCCAGTAGCATTGTCCTTTCCAGCCAGTGTTCAGGAGGAAGCTGCTGGCTTGGAACCTAAATACAGACACACTTTGCCCTTTATATTGGCTTCCAGTCAATGGAAGGAGATGTTGGCCTTATCCACCCCCTCAATGGATGGATACAGTGAGTTTAATGGAAGTTACTCATATCCTGCAAGGGAAGCACAGGGCATCTGGAACGGGTTAATTCTTCATTGGAACAGACGGGAATGGACACCGAATATTCTGCGTCTATTTGATGCACAAGCATTTACTCTCAGACTGGGATTGTGATGGCAATGCTTCCAGCTCGCAAGCGTTAAACCTCTCCCAAATGCCCCCCTCCAGGTTCAAGTCCCCAACCAAACCTACCTCGCCCCTGCAGCCCCTAGGGACTCTCAGGTCAGCTGGGGGTGACTCTGGAGGCCTGATTCTCCTCTCCTTTGCACTGCTCTATGTCGGGAGGTGAGAGATGAGTGCCTCCTAACCCTGCCCCAGGGAAGCCCTTTTGCGTGTGGCCTGTAATGCAGGAGGTGCATTGCTCTAGAGGCAGGTATCCGGCAAAATCCATGCTTCAGCTCAGGCTGTAAGCAACCGAGGACAGGACCCATCTCTTCACTCTATGTGAGTGCTTACTACTACTAGGTGCTACCACAAGACTAATAATAAATACTAATCTGGGGGGCTCTGGCCAGGTAAAGGGTTATTCTATCCCACCCATCACCTACGGACGGGCCACAGGCTTTAAAGAAGTAGCAATGAATCTGTAAGGAAGTGCCCCCGCCCAAGTCCCTGTTAAAGAGGCTGGGTTGGGTGTTGCTCCAGAAAACAAGGCTAAGCCAGGTGCTTGTTGCCAAGAGCAGTTATTAGCTTCAGTTCTCTGCAGCCTGTGCCGTGGCAATAGGAACTCACGCCCTTCCCCAGCAGTGCCAGTTTGGTGGCCTGGACAGCGAGCCCTGCCTGCCTTCACTGGGCAATGAAAACGTAAAGGGTTGGAAATGCTAGAACTGGGGCGATTTGGAAACAGCCCTGAGTCCACGCCTGACCCCCTCTGCAAGCGCAGTGGGGATCGGATCCATGGCTCAGTGACCCCAAGCTGCTAGGCGCTCAGCAATGGCTCCCGGCATCCAGGGGTGTGTCTACACTGCAGCTGGGCATGAGTCTTCACAGCCTTGTGTTAGTGGGGCTTGTGCTCCGGTGCTCACAGAGCTGTGCAGACAGGCTCTGAACACTGGGGCCCAGGCTCCAGCCCGAGCCATAACGGCCACTCCTCTCTCTTGAGTGCACTAGCGTGAGTCCCGCTGGCACAAAAGTTAGCCTGTCCCTCCGGTTCAGCTCCCTTTAGACTGGTGAGTTCGGAGAGCTCTTCCTTCGCAGGCAGGGATGTCCCGCTCATCCCTGGGCTCACTGCTCGAACCAACCGGATTAAACAGGAATCCCATGATCGGGGCTTTGACTACAGCAGACTGAGATGTCTGTCCACTTTAATGCCTTCCTTTCTTCCCATCCGTTCCACTGTCTCTGGGCAAAATGTCACCCTCCGGATACATGCAGTCAGCTGCCAATGAAATCAACGGGATGTGTGTGAGGGCAGGATCTCCCTCTCTCCTGTCTTCATTCCTTCTCTTGGATTTCTCCCCTGCTCCCCCCTTCCTACCACTTATAGTCATTCCCTCTGCCCCAGCCCCACCACGCTCATCAGACACACACAAATCCTTTCCCAAAGAGTTAAAGATTCCGATGACAAAGAGACCATTTGAGAACCTTCGGCCCTTGCCATCGGAAAGCAAAAGTAATAAGGTTGGATTTTTTTTGTAATGCCAGTGTGAAATAAATTGAAAAATTACCCATAAAACGCAGGTTTTCAGCAGCTGGCTTGGCTTTTCTTTCCATAAACAAACAAGCTGAAAGTAATGCCTTAGAGTGATTCAATTCCCATATCTCTCGAGAGCGTGCGTGTGTGTGTGGTGCAGGAGAGGGCACCCCGAGTGTGTATGGGTACGTGTAAGGGAAGGCGCAGATCATTCCAGGAGTGTGTCAGCTTCGCGGTGTATATGTGTAAGGGTGAAGCGGGACATTCCAAGTGTGCGTGTGTGACCATGCGTGTCTGCGTTTACTGGCTGGAGCTGGGTGAGCAGGGACGGTTGTGGCGATGCACGTTTGTGGGGTTTGTGCCTCAATACACAGCTGCTGCTGGAAATGTGTGTCTGCTGAGGTTGCTTTTGCTATGCTGCGGAAAATCCTTTCCAGACATATGGCATGCCCCAACCCCACAGCTGTCTAGATTCGGTACCCTCCAGATTTATTGAAACATCAAGACAAAGAGGTCTTCATGGCCAATTATTCAGTCAGCTTAATTGTACCTTTCTGAGCTCATCTAATTTGTACGCACACAACACACAAAAACCAATGGGGACCCGTGGGTGCAGATCCCCATTTTGCTTGCGTGACTGCACGCTGTGCACATGTGAGATGGACGTACTCGTGCAAATTCACGGGTGCAGTTAGGAAGGCCTGCTGAAAATCTAGCCCTAAACAGGCAAAAGAAGAGCTCTCTGCCCTGCATTTAATCTCTGGGTTAAGCACAAAGTACAGTAGGTCAGACAGCTGGTTAATGTTACGGAGAGAGGCTACTCTCTGATGGTAAGAGAGATCGGGGCAGGAAAACACTTGCTCTACTTGTTAAGAACAAATACTTTTTAGCTGGTGCCCCGCATAATTGCCCCTTTGCCCTCCCTGTAGGACGGAGGGACCTGTGTAATACAGTGGCGTAATGGGAGGAGCTGCTAGGGTTGGTCTCTGAAACATGGAAAACTTTCTGGAGGTGACATCAGCTACCACCATGGCAACTGCCCATCATGCGCCCTCTTTGTCTGGAGGTGGAGGGGATAGAGAATGTTTAGATCATGAGTTGAGGATGAGTTGGTGCAAAGCAGGTCAATGTCTCTGCAACTGCTCAGAACGTGCTCAAGGGAGCAGGAATGAAGACTAGGTGACCCTGGGCTTCCCAAGAGGCCCTCTGGCACACAATTATACTGCAGCAGGTCACTTTTGAAGGGTCTAGTGGCTCAGCTGGTGCTGGGGGAGGAAGTTACTGAGCATGTTCGTTAGAGAAAAGTTTTACTCCTTTGAGGATTCAGGGTTGTGGCTCCTGGAAAATGCAAATTTGTTATTGAGGTTTTTGAAGATTTGCTTGTGTGATGTTTCCATGTCTTTCATAGAATCATAGAATATCAAAGTTGGAAGGGACCTCTGGAGGTCATCTGGTCCCACCCCCTGCTTTGTCCTAGTCTGTGCTTGTGGAGTACTGGTATGAATAAATCGTCCTTTCTAGTGTCATTCAGAGAGTTCATCACTCAAGGGGGAAAGGCTCAGAATTCTAAACCTAGCTTATTTTGATCCACCTTTGGGTCATGCTCAAGTATGGGATGGATATCAGGGTGCACTTTTTGCCAGATTTCCATGATGATTAGTTGTGCAGTTGCATGCACAAAATGCTCCCACAGTTGTGTGTGTAAAATGAATGCAAAATTGTATGCCTACCTGTGCGTACCACCCCACTGCCATGATGGCACTCACACATCCAGCAATTCCACGGTAAATTGGCAATTTGTGCAAGGAGTAACCCAAGTGGTGTGAGCAATGCTGGTTGGTGTACACACAAATTGTACATGCAGTTTGCACGTGCAACTGTATACCTAACCCTCTGTCTGTAGAAGCTGATAAACGTGGGTGCTGGGGCAACAGAAATATGACGACTCTCCAAACACCTGAGGCAGACAGTTGAGCTGGTACGTGTGTGTCATGTCTGATACACACAATGGGACAATTTGTCGTGGATGTAAACCTGTTACAGTCAGTAGAGTAATCCCAGCATTATTCATTCATTTTACCATCCTGCTGACGCTCACATCATCTCAGGTCTTTAAGCACCAGCTTCCGATGAGCTGATTCTCACATTAATATCGGTCACATCTGTAGTTTCATTTCCTCGGCTCCTCATGGAAATAGTTTGAGTAAATGGAAATCTAATGTGCTGTCCTGGGGACTGACCATAAAACAACATGAAGAGGGCATAGAGGTGCCCCCTTCCTGCCCATTATTCCAACATTGGCACAAGTGAATTAAATCCCAGGCAAGCTGTTTCTCCCTTATTAAAACTTCCCTCGTGCCTGGCTAGTACTGAGATGAAGCCCCCTTGTAAATCAAACCATTTGTGAGACATCGAAGCAGTGCTTCTCTGACGAGTCATAATGTTATTCAGTACATAACATACAGCTGACATACTTAAGCTCAGCAAAATTCTCCTTCAAACCCCAGCCTTTATCTTCCCATTTTTCCCAGATCTGTGTCTTTTGTATCTTTAATTGAAACTGACAACAAATTCCTGAAAAACAGCCCCAAAGTCAGATCTATTAAAAAAGTGAGATGAAATTTCATGAGTCTCAGAGTTGGGTTTTTTCAGACATGTGCTGTTTTCTAAGACGAGTAGAAGCCCTAGAGCAGAATCTATGTCCTGCCCTCAGTTTGTTGACAAGATTTCCCTGTATTATAAGGAACACAAATTTCAGAATGAATACCACCAGCTTCCATTATCTTCTCTTTGATGGCCAGCCGCTTGCTTCTCACACAGAAACATTTGGGGTTTAGTGGAAGTAGAGGGAATTCTTTAGCAATGATCCCGAGCTAAGGAGTTGTTATTTGTGACTGAAATCAGGGCCCGATTGTGCTAGGTGCAGTACAAACACATAGTCTCTACCCCAAAGTTTACAATCAAAACAAACAAAAGAAAGGCAGTATTATTATCTATGGTAGAGCCAGAAACGGAATCTAGAACTCCAGTCCTGTGCCTTAACCACAAGACCACCTTCCTCATGTTCTTACTGTAAGCCAATGTCACTCATCGGATACAAAGATTGTGGCCCAGGTCCTAGCCACTTACTCACAGAAGATGGTCCACTTCAGGAAAGCCCCCGATCAGCTGGATTGCATTAGCATTCTGCCCTCGGGTAATAACACCCAGCAAGTCCTTCAGCGCCTCACTTGAGCTGGTTGAATAGTACAAGGAGAGCTTTTCAAATAAAAGCAGAGAGTTAAGTTTGCTGCTCTGGGTGATGTGGAGTACTTGTTACTAGTGAGTATTCGGGTGGGTTCTGAGTACTGGTGACACTGCGGATGAATATTGACATTTTCACAAATGTTCATGGGTGTGACTGCTCCCTGGAAAACTTGTTCTGGGAATGAACGATTTGTTATTTGCTATTTAAGCGCTCACTCGGTTTTGGTTCTTCTGTTTCAAAAGTTTTAGTTCCCCTGTCAGGGAATGCAAATGATACCATGTGACATAGGCAACCAGTCACACACCTCATATACCAAGTGACCCGTTCATGAACATTCCATAGGCTGAAGTTTGTTTGCATAAACCCATCCGGCAAATATGTACGAATAAGGATTGCACTGAAGAAGTTCAGGAATGATTTGCAAATAGAACAAAGGGCTAAATATACCTGAGTATTATTCCCAATGAGTAATTCCATCATCTCTCCTCATCTCACCCGCTCAGAAGGGAATGGAACACTTCCATTTTTTTCACTTAATTTTTGGAAGAGGCCCTCCAAAATAATTAATGGTCGAAGACACCCAAGCAACAGTCCTGTCTAACATATGTTGCTGGGGCTGTGGGGGAGTCCATTATTTTTTGTCAAGGTCCAAATTTATTGGTTAAGATACAATCAAAATCCAGACTCCAGAGAAAATAATTTAAAAAACTAACAATAATGATAATAATAATAATAAATCAAAAGATTTCAGGATCATTTCAAAAGCATCTGGCAATCCAGATTTGGACCATGGCCCACCTATTGACTATCCCTGCTGTAGGATCTCAAGGATTTTCACATATAAGCTTGTGCTGGATGAAGGAGGGACCATTTGATATTATTATGGAATTGTTCGTCGCCAAACTTGGTAAGAAAACAGAGAAGAAATGCATGCAATGGGGTATTTGGCTTAGGACAGTGCAGTGAAATGAGAGAAAGAGATTTCTGGAGCTCGTTGAAAATAGAGGGATGGATGTAATGATGGAAGAAAAGAAGAAGGAGAAATTCTGATGGAGCCGCCAAGAATGAAACAGACAATTTCACCCTAGATACACTCAACATTTTTATGGACGTATTTGTGTTGGAGTAAACATTGGAAGAGAGAAAGGAGAAACTCAAGTGCATCCAAAACGATGAATATGGGTTTGATCAGTGAAGGATTTGAATGGATGGCCGTGGATAAGGATGAAAAATAGTCAGCATTCTTCTTCCATCATAACAACCCCAGATGGTTGGATGGTAGCAGGCCATTCCCCACAAGAATGGAAATTCACAGCAGCTCGCATACCAGTGTTTCAAAAGCAGTTTCTCTAGTAAGTGTGTATGGATAAAGCACATTTCAAAGGAAATACTGGAGCTCTCTCCCTCCGCTTCTCAGCCCTGCAGCTGATGCATCGAACAGCACGGCAACTTTGGGTTCTTCAAAGAGCGCCACCTTCCTTCATGACACTGAGATGAGCTTTGTGTCATTAAAGCTTAGTTGAGTAGAAGGTGAGCCACTTTGTCTTGCATCCTCACTGCTGCTAGGGAGCTGGGCCAATGAATTCCACTGGTGCAAGTGAGAGGAGAATCAAGTCCTTAGTCTGGTTAAGTAAACTCCATCTACCGTTAGTCACAGTTCCTGAGGTGACGTCCCCTCTCACCCTTTGTGAGTGCCCCACTCAGGTCTCAGGCCTCTAGCTGTCCCCATTTCTCTGAGAGGAGACCCAAGATCTCTCCCTCCATGCCTGGACTGTAGGCTGCAGACTCCTGAAGTTCACTGGGAGTATCTTAGCAGGTCTGACTTGAGTTCAGCACCTGCAGTCCTGTTCTCCCGAAAGCAAAGACAGCAAGTGGCCAGCTCTCATGCAGCAAGGTTCTAGTTATAGAAAACATAATGAAAACAATACACGGCTTATATGGATGTCCAGTATGCCAGGCACTTCCCCTTCTTCCACATGGAGCCCCGATAGCGCTAAACCACTTCAGGCCCTTGACACAGCACCTGTCTCTCCTGGTCATGGCTTCATGTCAGTTCCTGGAGCGAGTGAGAGCGACCTTCTCCCAGATCAGGGCTGTCTCTATATACAGCGTTTTGTTCCTTGCCTGCCAGGCCTCTTGAATCAGGTCAGACCAATCCATGCTATTCCGGAAGGGCTGTAACTTCCCCAGACTTGTTCCCTACATTAGGGATTTGCATTAATTACCCTCCCCCTGTGATTTCAGTTCCTGCAGAAACATCGTTTAACTGCCCTACTGAGCCAGGAACACAGTCACTGGCCGGCCCCTAAGGACACAGAACATTTTGGAAGTAGATACAATAGCCTCAGAATAGTCCATATGTCCGTGGCATATGTCCCAGCTCAATATAATAATCTCTGGTGAGTCATGCTTCCAAAGCATCGCGCTTGTCCTTAGCCGTCAGTTCACAGAGTCCTAGATTTTAAGGCTAGATGGTATCGTTGTAATAATCTAGGCTGACCTCCTACGTAACATGAGCTACCGAATTTCAGACAGATACTCCTGACTTGAGCCCAATAACTTGTTCAATAACAGTTCAGCTGGCAGCGTCTATAAGCTTCCTTTATACTAGGGTGACCAGATGTCCTGATTTTATAGGGACAGTCCCGATTTTTGGGTCTTTTTCGTATATAGGCTCCTATTACCCCCCTCCCACCCCTTGTCCCAGTTTTTCCCATTTGCTGTCTGGTCACCCTACTTTATACACTTAAACAGGGCAGAGAGACAGGAACAAGAACCCACTGTGGGGTTAGGATCTTCACCCCACAAGCCCTTGACTGTACGTCCTATCCAGAAAATGCTGTGCTCCCAGCAAGAAGCCCCACCCCTGGCACCATTCTCTGGCGTGGACCGACCTGGAATAAGGCAGCAGTGAGCCACTCCTGGGGAGGCACTGGGCTACCAAGTCCAAGAGGGGAGATGGAGACAGTGTTGGGCCAGTCAGGTTTCTGCTGCAAAAGAGCAGCACCGGTCCTGGCTGACCCACCCACGATCGCTCGGCCCAAACCTGAAGCCTCACAGGGCTGCCAGGTCATTTGATTTGCATCATGTTACCCAGAGTGCTTTGCACTAGAGCACTGAAATTGCCCTCTCCATTCAGGGATGTTCGCTGTTTTTAATCTGGCTTGAACCTCTGAGTCAGTGTCTAATGGGGTACCTGGGCCCTTTAACACCGATGAGGGAGTCTCCAGGGCCATGCTACCCCATGGCAGGGGTTTCTCTGCGGAGACCCAGGGCACGCAGGAGGCAGGGCTGAGAGAGAGGAAGTGGTCCCAGTGGTGGAACCCAGGCTGCTAACCTTGTCTGGGGTGTGGGACTGACGCTTTGAAATGTGGGTGAGGCCAGGTTCTCCTCTCCCTCAGCCAGCCAGAGGGGCGGAGATTTGTGAGCCTTCTCAGTGGGGCATGCTGGGAAAGGGGTCAGGCTATAAACAGCTTCCTTCCCTCACAGCCGGGGTGACTCTGGAGGGAACTAGTCTCTGCCTCCCCCGAGACAGGGCGAGCTCTGCTTGGGTTTGATGACTGGATCTCCAGCGAGGGTCTGGTCAGAAGTGCCTGAGAGGAAGAAACCCCAGGAAAGGGCTGTGCTGTTGGGTTAACTCCATGGGTGTGGCTTGCTGCGAAAGTTTGGCCTGCACTTACAGCGCCGTAAATCTGAGCAAGTCCCCACCTCCTCTTCTCAAGCAAGAATCGTCTGCCATTGACGTGAGCAGCTTAGAAGACGTTGATCCAGCCCCATGGCTGCGGCCCAGCAGAATTCGAGGGTAATCAGAAGCAGATCCTGTCTGCAGCCACACCTGGGCTGCATCCATAGGCAGAGATTAATTCCTCTCATGGCACCGGCTTCTTTCGGCTGGAAGGGATGCCCGCCCCGCCCCGCCCCATCTCACGTGATTTTGCAAAACAAGCTACAGCAGAAGCCAGGCAGCTTTTCCGTCTCTGGGTCCTGACACCCTCCCGGGTCAGAAAGGATGTGGTGAAACTGACACTGTAACTATCATTCCATCGCCCAGCCAAACAGATCAGCGCAGCTCCTTTGCTTCCAGTAGCCCAGCGTTGGCGTCTGCTCTTCACACCGGAGATGAGGGGAGGCAAGAAGCTTAAATCAGAGCTTCCAGGAGGGGCTCGCCTCTACTTTGCTCCCCGCCAAGAAGGCAGAGCCAATTTTCTGATGCTTGTGGGACCCCACTTCCTGGATGGGGCCCAAAGATGCCACTGGGTATTGAGCATGGACAGAAACTGAACATCTTAAAATAAAATCCTGCGGCACCCTTGATCCAGCTGTGGTGTGAGCCCGGCTGTCAAAGTACTCTATGATTGCGAAGGAATTTTGGTGCCAGAACAGAAGCAAATATGAAAAATGGAATGTGTATTTAGCAGTGACAGAGGAAAGGAGATAGGGGAGGAGAAGAGAAACAGATGGGGAGAAGAGGGGAAAGGGGAAAAGGGAAGGTGTTGAAACGGCATTCCTCCTTCCTGCAAGCTGGGCAGATTCCCCGGGTTTATTGTATCTCTTTACTTTCGTCCCTTTGAGGTAGAATATATTAAATAGCATGACTTTATATAATGGAAATAATTGAAACAATACTTTTATTTTACAGCCGCTACTTGCCATGATTGCAGCCAGCAGAGGCCTGACTCCTATAGGTGGCCAGGACAGAAACCGCCCTCGGCACTAGCTCCCTGGTTATTGCTGACACATGTAGACAGCATCTTCCAATTTTCTTACAGCTGTCAAAATAGAATACAGGGCAGCAGTTCCCGGAGGCCAGGACTCCATGTCTGGGTGGCACTGGACCATGTTCAATCTGCTTGGCATACAACACCGCCTGTGCAGAGCTGCGTGCCAGCAAAGGGACCCCAGTTCCTCTGCCATCAGGGAGAGAGACTTCAGGGGCTGGAGCTGGCTCAGGCATTGACCCCAGGGTCAAAGTGCTCTCCAGAGAGCATAGAAGGGGAAGGAAGGATGGCCTAGTGGTTGGGAGGTGGAGGCTAACCTAGGCCTTGTGAGACCTGAGTTCAGTTCCCTCCTCAGTTACTGGCTTCCTGTGTGACTTGGGTAAGTCACTTACTCTCTCTCTGGGCCTCAGTTCCCAACCATCAAATGGAGAAAACAGCCCCGCCCTGCTGTATGGGGATGTGTGAAAATCAGTTAACGCTTGACAGAATCTCAGCAACGTATGTGGGGCCAGCTGCAGTCAGGCATGTTAGGCCATATCCAGTGCCAGACGAAGGCAGAGGCCTAGAGCCCCCAGCTCCTGAGATCAGAATCTCACCTTTTACTTCAAAAGGAAAAAGTTACCAGCCCTTCTGGAGGCCAAGAAAAGCTTGGAACTGTGACCCGAGTGGAACGGTTGCCTTCCTGAATCTGCAGCCAGCCTGAAATAATCACTCCACGGGGTGTGACCTGCCCTGTTCATCCTAACTCTGAAACCTGCTGCCATCCCAAACAGGGGCAGGGTGTGCCAGGCGGGGTGTGCTTATACCCGTGTTAATCCCACCCAGACCAGCCCCTGTTCCTAGACTGGACTCGATGCAATCCCACCCCTTGTCCATCCAACGGCATTAGGAGGAGCGGTGAGAAACCGCACTGAGACGGAGGCGAGGACTGGGGAGCAGCCTCCCATCCCCATTTCCTGATCACCTTCCCTGCAGGACGCTGGAGACCTCAGGCTCTGGCCAGGGCACCATCTTTGTGCCGCAAAAGCTGCCCTCCCATTAGCAGAGCTTCCCCCCAAACTCACTCCTCAGAGGCCTGGCTGCTGGGGACACAGAAGCTGGGCTGTGTCCATCAGCATGAGGCAGGGAAGGTGGGAGGGAAACGGGACAGGGTTCTGAGGCAGCTCCCATTGGCACCCAGGAGGTGCTCCTACACCTTGGATCAGAGCATGAGCCAGCGAAAATGGGGATGGGAGGAGACAAAGGAAAGCCACGGGAGGGACAACAGAGTCCTTTCTGCACTCTACTTGTCTGTGAGTGTTTTAGACCCAGATGCCGATAGGATTAGGTGATAAGAGAGAGTGAGCTCTGAATAACGCCTCACCTCCCAGAGATGAGGAATCTCTTCCCCCTTCCTGGGATCTGGGCCATTTGGCTGGGAATCATGGGAAGGATCACACCTCCCTCATCCTAATCAGAACCAGGAGAGCCTCACCCCATGGCCAGTGCTGGCAGCTCCCCAGGGAGGGGGGCCGAATGAGGTCAGTGGTTATCTCTTCCCATTGACAGAAAGTCTGGTAGAAGAGAGATTGATGCCCCTAGCGCGGCTGAGTAGAGGCCAGGCCATGAACCTTTATGGAAAGGAAAGTATGCTTTTATCTTGCGTTCGCTCCCCACCGCCAAAAGAAAATTAAAAAAACACCTTCGGGCAGTAGCTCAAATCTTCTTGCAGTTACCCGGCCCTGGCTGCTGTGATGTCAATGGACTTTCTGTGCCCATTTCATATGATTTAGGCTTTTTTATTCATTTCAAAGTATCCAGGAGCACGGCCCACATAACAACCACGTACGGCCTGACCCTGCAGACACTTCTGCACGTGCTCGTCCCACGGGCTTTAGCAGGACACATGCTGAAGCGCGTGTGGAAGGGTTTGCAGGATTAGGGGCTTATGACATATGTGCTTTTTTATCTGTATTGTCTGCTCTGTTTCTAGTCGCTTTTCACTGTTCATTTGCTTTTATTTACGTTTCTCCAGAGAGTGAAAAATCCTCCGTTTCGCCCCGTGCGGCCAGCCAGTTCGGGGAGCTGACTAGCTTGGGTTGCCAGTTTAGCTGGGGAATGGCTCATTTGTTTACAAACATTTTCCATTAGAAATTGTACAGGAAAATCAGCATAAACATTTCACTCGACCTTCGGGGCTTGGAAATCGATTGGTTTTACAAAATCTCAATTTGGGGGTCAGAAATGGCGTTGGTTAATATAGTTCATGGGTGACACGCAGCCTCGGGAGAGGGGAAGCCAAGGTGGATTTGAACCAACTTTGCACCCCGCTGATCCGGAGCTGGCGAGGCTCCTGGAATAACTGAGCCAGCCCTGGGGGGTAACCATAGACCCTGGGCTGTAGAACTGCCTGGAATCTCTGCAGCCCTGGGGGCTTTGGCCCCACACCCAACACGCCCTACCATGCCAGGCTACGGGCGCCGGGCAGTGCTGGGAACAAGCTGGCCCAGGAATCCGGAAGCCCTGGGGTCCCTGGCTTTGGGGCAGATCACATGGCAGGGCTATCCCAGAGCTGCGGTCCCTGGAAGGCCTGGCAGACTTGCTTTTGAAACGCTGCATGTGTTCCAAATTTCTAAGTAGCTCTATCACCCTTAACGGGAAAGATGACAGCCAGCCCTGCTGCTTGTTCTTTGAAAATCAGAACTGTCACAGCCAAAACAATTGCAAAAAAACCCTCATTTTTCCAAGAAAAAATAAATGGCTGGATTTCCCAGCCGCTTGGAAATCCTCCAAAATGTGGGACTTTTCCAAAACCCTGAGCCACTTCTCTGACTAGACTCCGAGCACCACGAGGTTCTGAAATGAAGACAACAGACTGGCAAAGATGCCACACTTTGAACTTTGTTGCCATGGGACACAAGTGTAAATGCTGGAACTGGAGCAGACTCGTTGCTGAAAGAAGGCAGGTTTGCAAGCCCTGGCAAGAGCTAAGCATGCTGGGTAAAACGATGTGCTGGGCAGTGGCAGGTTAGAAGGCTCCTGTAAATGCAAGGCACGTCTCATGCATACTGGGACGGAGCTTGGGTTCTTCTTTACACAAGGGGCAGCCAGTGCACCCCTGCTGATGTGTGGCATTGGGGCAGGCCCTGGTCTGTCTGGCTGAGGTACTTCTATGGCCCCCAGAACCAAAATATCTGAGCACCTCACAATGTTTTTAATCCTCTTTTAACCCTTATTTGTCCTCACAAATACGTGTGAAGTAGAGAACTGCTATTATTCTCTCTTCGCAGCTGGAGAACTGAGGCAAAGAGACTCAGTGACATGCCCCAGGTCACACAGGAAGGATGTGCCCTACTACTGATGCCCTGCCCCTCCCAGACCCCCCGGAGTCACTAGCGCGGTCAGTAGGGCTAGCACTTCCTACCCAGCATGCCCCAGCTCCCTGTCACTGTGTTCCGGCTGCCCTGGGGGAGATGGGGCGGGAAGGCTCTTTCACCTGCTCAGGGGCCAGCCAGAGCTTGGTCCGGAGTGTGCAGTCTCCAATGACTCCTCTACCTCCAATAAAAGAAAGAAAGGGCTCTAAGCTGCACACGGCAGGTTACTCGCTTCTAGCGCACCCCGGTTTGAACCTCTCTCTCCTCTCCTGCCGTCCGTCTGTAGCCGTGAGATGTCTCTGGGTTTTCTTGCCGTGCAGCTCCTGTGTTTATTATTGATCTCAGTGAATCAAGGGTGTTTTTGTAGCCAGAATTCCCTTGGTCGCTTTGGAATTCGGTATGCCCAGCATCACCATATCATGCCGTTTGGAGGGACAGATGGGAGCGTCAATTGACCGATCCAGCCCAGTGTCAGCGCCTGACTCCACAGAAATCAGCAGACCCAGGAGTTCTATTCCTTTTCAGATAGTTCAAAGCGGGTCGATGGTTTGATCCTGCAAGTGAATCAACCCTGTGGCTCCAATGGGAGAAAGCTCATGAGTATGAACTATTCCTGTGAGAAAGGGGCCAGGCCCAGAGCCAAGGGGAGTGAAATCCTCTCTCTGCCCCAGAACAGAAAGCAGAGCGCACAGGCAGCGTCATATGGCCTGGTGCCATATCTCAGCCCTGGTCTGGAGGTGCCACCTATAGAAGCAGGTGCCACTTCTAGTTGCCAATTGGAACGGGGGCATTTGTGAGATGGACACGGCTGGGTAATGGATTGAGACTCACCAGATTACTCAAATGGGCCCAGGACATCCATCAGTCTGTTATGACTTTTTGTTCCGATCAACCTGGATTGGAGTTGAACCAGTAATGTGGAGAGGAAGGGTCCCTCATTACCATTACCAAGCCTTTTGAGCCATCCGATTCCCCTAGCCTTAGTGAGTCCTCTAGCCCTGTGAGACAAGAGAAGACTATTTTGTGTCCAGCAGCGTGCGAGTCCATTACCTACTGACACCCAACACTTACCACCAGCGTTGGTCACGGAGTGGATTTTTACACCCAGCAAGAATGGATTCAGACTGTTCCACCAATTCATTTCCATAGTCCTCGTCGGGATCATGGATGTAAAAAGCAACAGAGCAATAATAGCCAGACTAAAGAGCAAGTCCCCAGCAAAAAACCTACTTGCACAAAGATCACGTTTCATTCTGCAGCCAGCACTTTCCGAAACCACAGAGGATGTTTATTTCCTTGTACGCATTCCCCTACCATATAGATACATCTTAAGTCGGGTGGTTGAATGGCTGCATTAACAGTAAACATAGCCCGTTTCAGATCCCTGCTGTGACTATGGTATTATCCAGCCGGCACAACTAATAAGGCTGGTGCTTTGTAATCTCCTCTCTAGTTGAATTCCCTTACCAGAAGCTAAACAGATTACCCAGGTTTTGTACAGCAAGTCATAAGGAAAAAGAACATATACTCACTGGCCATCTATATGTAAGATCTTTGCTCAAATGTGTTTCATAAACATAAAGATGTAAAACATATGTTACAACATCTAGGGTCTATTGGAAAGGCTTACAATATAGCTAACCATAGTAAATACACGTGGTATGATCCGATATATCTTAAAGATCATGAAACCCATCAGCTTTCCTACCATTCTAAATCCATTGCCTTATTCTTATGCATCACTGGAACCCTCAAGTCAACCCCAACACCCTGGCTACCAGTGCTGTTACACACTGCTCCCCCATCTATTGGCCGCGATGCTGCAACCCTTTGGGAATTCCAGCAGATACTGGAAAATGAACCTCTTCCCACCCACCGGGACCTTAACAATGTCCCTCAACACTGCTTGAAGTTGCATAAGTCCATTTGGACCCACACATTTAACTTTCAACAACGTAACTTCAACCCTGATGAAGCTTGGAAAGCTGAATGGAATTCACAAGTCACAAATAAACACCTCGTGAAAGACCTGATGCAGAAGATCCTTTCTTCCATCTTCCATGAAGCTCATGGGCAACCCTAGACCGTATCCACACAAACCATGGAAGATGTGGATTCTTGCTGCACAAATGGAAAATTAAAGACCCTCCAGTGAGTGACTGGTCACCCAGAACAGACCATGGAACGTATAGCAACTCAGTGCCCGATTCACAAATACGAAGGAGGCATCACAGCAATACGCTCTGCTACTCCAGACGCAATGATCCGGCTTAACCATGTAAATGTAAAATTATAGCCGGTGCTCTACATTTACATCAGCCATATGAAGAAGAAGAAGATTCTTAAGCACGTTGGTTGAAGAAATGGATGAAGCAACAGAGGGTCCTGTGGCACCTTTGAGACTAACAGAAGTACTGGGAGCATATGCCTCCAGCTTCCACCCCGGTCACACCACACGATCCATCGTCTACAGCCAAGCACTGAGGTACAATCGCATCTGCTCCAACCCCTCAGACAGAGACCAACACCTACAAGATCTTCACCAAGCATTCTCAAAACTACGATACCCACACAAGGAAATAAAGAAACAAATCAACAGAGCCAGACGTGTACCCAGAAGCCTCCTGCTACAAGACAGGCCCAGAAGAGAAACCAACAGAACTCCACTGGCCATCACCTACAGTCCTCAGCTTAAACCTCTCCAACGCATCATCAGTGATCTACAACCCATCCTGGACAATGATCCCTCACTTTCACAGACCTTGGGAGGCAGGCCAGTCCTCGCCCACAGACAACCTGCCAACCTTAAGCATATTCTCACCAGCAACCACGCACCGCACCATAACAACTCTAACTCAGGAACCAACCCATGCAACAAACCTCGATGCCAACTCTGCCCACATATCTACACCAGCAACACCATCACTGGACCTAACCAGATCAGCTACAACATCACCGGCTCATTCACCTGCACGTCCACTAATGTTATATATGCCATCATATGCCAGCAATGCCCCTCTGCTATGTACATTGGCCAAACTGGACAGTCACTACGCAAGAGGATAAATGGACACAAGTCAGATATCAGGAATGGCAATATACAAAAACCTGTAGGAGAACACTTCAACCTCCCTGGACACACAATAGCAGATGTAAAGGTAGCCATCTTACAGCAAAAAAACTTCAGGACCAGACTCCAAAGAGAAACTGCTGAGCTCCAGTTCATTTGCAAATTTGACACCATCAGATCAGGATTAAACAAAGACTGTGAATGGCTATCCAACTACAGAAACAGTTTCTCCTCCCTTGGTGTTCACACCTCAACTGCTAGCAGAGCACCTCACCCTCCCTGACTGAACTAACCTCATTATCTCCACACTGATATA
Source organism: Trachemys scripta elegans (assembly GCF_013100865.1). Classification (NCBI taxonomy): domain Eukaryota; kingdom Metazoa; phylum Chordata; order Testudines; family Emydidae; genus Trachemys; species Trachemys scripta. The sequence goes on from NC_048309.1 coordinate 3,029,506, forward strand.
TACCTGCCTCTAGAGATTTCCATTACTTGCATCTGAAGAAGTGAGGTTCTTACCCACGGAAGCTTATGCTCCCAGTACTTCTGTTAGTCTCAAAGGTGCCACAGGACCCTCTGTTGCTTTTTACAGATTCAGACTAACACGGCTACCCCTCTGAAGAAATGGATGTGCATTTCCTGGGGTGACTCGCTCAACTTGTTTTAAAGAAGGCGTGGCAGACATCTTTTTTTTTGTATCATTTCAATGGCTAAGACCAGTGTATGTTTGTAAGCATTTTATTTGTATTGATTTAAATTTTCAGTCACAGGAAATTTTGGGGGTAGGTTAGACAAAATGGGAGGTCAGAAAAGATTTAATGCCAGTAGACATTGAGATTCAAAAAGTTAAAGCTTTGTAACCATTAAAACACCAATTGTCAACATGGCGTGCCAAAAAATACAAAGTCAATATCCTTAGAATAAGTTCTCAAGCAGTAAAAAGAACAGGAGTACTTGTGGCACCTTAGAGCTAACAAATTTATTAGAGCAGTAGCCCACGAAAGTTTATGCTCTAATAAATTTGTTAGTCTCTAAGGTGCCAGAAGTACTCCTGTTCTTTTTGCGAATACAGACTGACACGGCTGCTACTCTGAAACTTCTCAAGCAGTGTTATTCTCACCCGGCCTATCTGTACATTTCTAGTGTTTGTGTGTACAGCGAATCCACATTTACTGACATTGACCGATACCAATCTCATCCTTCCGAGCCCAGTTCAAAGTATCCCCGGGTCCTGAGCTCCTGATCAGGACCCTTTCCAGCAAAGGGCTTAAGCATGTGCATAATTCCACTGACACCTGTGCTTTAACTTGGGCACCTGCTGAAGCGCTTTGCAGAGCCGGGGGCTCAGGCTAGCTTCTAGGGCTGTTGTAGTGAATGTGCCTGGGCAGAAGCCTAAGCCCCCAGTTCTGCAATGTGCCCCTCCAGTGAAGGCCTTTTCACCACACAGAGTCCCACCGCAGGCAGGAAGGCAATGCACGGTCCAAAGGGTTTGCTCACACAGATCACCGGCAGGGCAGGGCCTGAGGGCTGAATCCTGCTAGGTGCTGGCTCCCTAAGCAGGCTGGAGGGACGAGTCCTAAGAGTGAAGGCCAGGTGAGCCTGCATTTCCATGCAGTCCTTGATACCACAGCTGAGACCAACCCAACAAGGGGGCCAATTGCAACAGTTATTTTATATCCAGATGATTTGTTTCCCCCTAATAGTTGTACATCTATTTTACCTCTATACAGAACCTTATTTTTGGCACCAAGCACTTTCCCTCCAAGGATCTCAAAGCTCCTGATTTCTTTTGTGGCTTAAACCCAGCTTCCACATGTGCAATTTGCACACATTTCGTTCCGCTAATGCCCGCCTGTGCACTTGGAAGATTCTAACACGGCATGTGCAGGGGATGGAATTCTCTCCCACAAAACACCTGTCTCCAGGTGGCAGAACCTAGCCCCTGCAGGCGCTAGTATTTGTCCCCTGTAGAGCATGCACCAGTGGAGGCCAAAGTGCAAAAAACAGGCCCATGTCAACGCGAGTCACAGTATCCACCCTGATGTCTTTTATGGAGCAGAAAGCCAATGGCTGGACCATATTGCGTGTGCTGTGAACAGACGGCACATTTACAAGAGTGCCCAGGCAGACAGATAGGCCTATATTTCCAACTGAGAAGAGGCCCACCAGCCCCTTTGCACCCATCAAATGTGCACCTATGTTGGCCTGATTTGGGTGGTAGTTACATGCACATGTGATGCAAACACTGGTGCGGAATCACCGGAAGGGAGGCCACACCTCAGAAAATGTGTCCCGGGATCCCTAAACCGTCTTGACATCTCGAAGCAATGCTCCATTGCCACACAGAACGACAACCCCGGGCCAGCCTTTTAAAAGAGGGGGCACGCCGCAGATGCAGCAACTGACAAAACTTTTTTTTTACCGCTTGACTTTTAATTTGACACACGTCCCTTCGAGATGGGGTATGCTGGTGTTCACAACATGGGCTTTGATTTAATGTCTTAATAACGTGAAAACATATTGTTCCTTTGTAATTCAACGAGGGCCCAGTCATGCAAAACCCTTCCCAGCCAGCTTGAGCGGACAGGGCCTTTTTTCATTCATTGCATTTTATTATTAATTAAAAGTTCATGTCTCCACATCTGGAGCCTCTGCAGTGGGCTGCCCAGTTCTCGCCTGCATGTGTTGCTTTTATTGGGACGCTCCAAGTCTCTTGAAAAGGTTGAGTATTGTGATGTTGTCTTCCTGTTTCCATATGCACAGTGGCGACTCCAGTGCACTGGTAAAACAGAGAGACAGATTGATGATAAAATCCACTCCCATCATATCTCCTTCCCCCATCCCGGCCTTTAGTTGATTGGATTTTTCCCATTTATTATTTTTCAGTTCCAATTTTTTATGAAAGTCAGAAAACATTCCAGCCCTGAGACCAGCCACACCAGCTCAGCTGTATGGTACCCTACTGCGGCCTGTCCTAGCCCAGTAATCTGTAGCAACTGCCAGATGACGGGAACTATAATCTGGGGCACCTTGTAGGTTCTGGATTTGGGGGAAATGGACATGTCCCCTAGGGAATAGGCCTTTGAGGGTCATCCTTATCTGTCTGCTTACTCATTGGAAATCGTATTTTCCTAAGAGCCGGATCAGGATGACACACACACCACAAAATAGCTCATGGGCTGTGGTTCTCAGAAGGAACTTTGTTTTTTCAGCTCAGTCTGCTGGGGACTAGCACATCATGTAGGTTTCCCATTGGGAAGTCAGCCCCACCCCCCAAAACTCCATTCCATCTCTCCCGGAATAATCAACTTGGCCCCCAATCAAATCAATAAATTCTGCCTTCCAATCAGTTCCCTTCCCCAATAAATTCTGCCCTTCCCAAATAAATAAGTCACCGCTGGTGCTTCTAACTATCTCGCCAGCTATCCTATCTGTTCTAGTAGGACCACAGGAGATCTTTGGTTTCTCAGCCACTCCTCTCCATCTAGGACCCTATTTACCTTGGAGATCTCCTGCCGAAGCGCTAACTGGATTCTGCTTTTCCTAGCTTGTGAGTGCTAAACAGATCATAGCCGGGGAACAGCTCGTCACCAGACAGACATCAGCTCTTTGAAGTGTCTGAGTAAGTCGGATTCTTGGTAAAACAGTGCAGGGAAGAGAGAGAGTCTGTGTGCATGTGTTAAGGTGACCTACAAATGCTTTTCTCAGAATTAATAAAACCAGAGGGAAAAAAACCTTCAATATTTCTGGAATGGAATGAGAGCAGTAATTATATCTTTTTGGTCAAAATTTGAGAAAATCATTTCCCCTGAGAAGCTGCAGTCATCGCTGATGTCAGAAAGCACCACAAACCTATGTGAATTTCGGAAAATCTGGCGAAAAATAAAAATAAAAAGCGGAAATGGTGAGGGGAAGATGCTTGCTTTAATAAAAAAATAACTGGTAATAGTTCTAATGGCAGGAACTGGAAGAAGCCAGTTCAAATGACCTGCCAAATCACAGGACTTTTGTTTATTTGACTGAAAAGTTTTCATTTTAGATGAGAGGAACGGCTGGGACCGCAGGGCTTAATAGAGCTGCCCTGCAGGGGTGGGCTGCTCCGGAACACCCCTCTCAGCGTCTTGGGGCTTGGCTCACATTTTAACAATTGCAAACCTAACAAGAAAACTTTCCCAGGAAATCTTCCCTGGCAGAGCACACAGTGCTATCTCAACCCACTGCCGTCTGGTTGCTTTGGAGGTAGTAGGGTGGAGGACCAGAGATGAGAGATGCATGAGAGTAGCAGTAGTAGGGATCCAGAGGTTAGAGCCAGGGACTGGAGTTAGGACTCCTGGGTATGGCCACAAAGCTTGGATCTCAGCCTGAACTTCCCTCTAGCTTAGTGTTGTTTCAAGGTGGGGTTTTAAGAATGCAGGATTGGTAGGGATCTCATGGGTCACTGATTCCAACCCCTGCTGTCGAAGGCAATCACCTCAGCCCTTTATACAGCTAGGGCTCGATCAGAGAGTTCACGTCTAGATTCACGGCCAGGAGAGAGGAAGGAGCCTGGGGTGGGCTCACCTCCAAGCTCCAGCGCTGCCACTGATTCTTGGTGTGGCCTAAAGTCAGTTAGCTGCTCCTCATCTCACTTTCTCTGTCTTTAAAATGGGCATATTAAACCTCGCCAGCCACACGGCTGCTTACATGACGTCGCCAGCGGTACATTTGCTGGGGCAGAGTTGCTGCATTGCACATGGAGATTTCAACCTTCTCTCCTCAGCCAATGCAGCACCACAGCTCACGTAAGCCCCACCTCAAAGAGAAGCTGCGAGTGCAACTAGCGTGAAAAGTTTGACTCAAACTCAGCCTCACTCTCAGCTCCGCCTCCTCTCTGCACCCAACAAGTAATGTGCCTCAGGAGGACTTGGTGTTTTTTATTAGTAGGTTAGCACCGTGCGGCGGCTGAATCATTGAATATTTCACTCTCTTAATAGCAAATTCCTCAGAGGAACATTAGTCTACTATGGAATTTGCTGTTAACAGAGTGAAATATTCAATGATTCAGCAGCCGCACAATTCTTACTTACTAATATCCCATCTCCTAGAACTAGAAGGGACCTTGAAAGGTCATTGAGTCCAGCCTCCTGCCTTCACTAGCAGGGCCAAGTACTGATTTTGCCCCAGACCCCCAAGTGGCCCCCTCAAGGATTGAACTCACAACCTTGGGTTTAGCAGGCCAATGCTCAAACCACTGAGCTATCCCTCCCCCCAATATATAGAACGATAAACCCCTGGATTATAATAAACACCAACTACTGTCACCAGATGGTGGATTAGTGTTCTACCAGGCAAGGCCCCAGTCATGCAAAGATTCACACGTGTGTAATTCCGTTTATGTGAGTGGCCCCCGCTGACTTAAAGGTGCACATGGATACGTTTTTGTGGGATCATGGTCTAAACGAACGTCAGCCCCTGGGGGCTCCTCTACAAACCAGCCAAGGCAGAGCCATGTGGGCAAACTGCTCTGTGAGAGTTTATAACAGAATCTCCTGGTGGTAAACTTACAGGGCCCAATTCTTATTTACACGCCAGACTGTTTCACACCGCTCTGGCAGAGGTGTAAAATGGCCTTGGTGCATCTGAGAATCATTCCCATTGGCTCCCTTTTCACTGCGTGGTGGAGCTAAGCAGCTTGCCATCCAGTCCCTTTGGAGAAAGGTGACTTTTGGTTCAAACCTTTCATTATATCATTGACCCTCTTAGGTGTTAGGGGCTCTCAAGTCAGGATTGAACCAATTCATCGACATGATATGATGCGGCATTGTGTGCTGGAGATGCCATTAAACCGCGGCAGAAAACTGAAGTCCTACCACAAACAGGCTAAGGCCGATGGTCCAGAAATCAGGAGATTTTACGCAAATGATGCAATGACGGTGTGATTAGTTGACGACTGTGCGTTACTTTGTTTGCGTGTGATGTGTTTTTATTTGTAATTAAAGGTTGTTTTTGTTTTCTTCTCTTGATCTCCCACCACGGCGTCGGGCGGTCTGCCAAAACGCCAGGCAAGCTGTAAAAATAAATCGAGTTAGAGGTGGTTGAAAAATGGAAACATTGGTTGCAAAGAACATGTTCCTGTTTTCGTCAGAAAAATTCTAAATTCAAACATTTTCCATCAGCTCTAATGCAAAGAACTAGTTGTACTGGACATCTAGGGGCCTTTAAGTCCTAGTGAAACTGAAGCATAAACAGAAGCTGAAGTTGACCACTCGGGTTTATGATTTAAATTAACCTCAGCAGGACTCTCAAATCAGAAGCTCCCTCTGCCACTAAAGGAGTCGGGGGTGCAGTGCCCAGACACCACGGTGAGGGTCAGGAGATGGGAGCAAGGAGCCTAGAAAAGTGACGACACAAGGGGGTCTGTGCCCATTGTGACGGGTTTGATCACAGAAACCCCCTTGGAAACTGCTAACTGATGTGCCAAGAAGCTGACCAAATGCTTTACTAAGACTACTTAGAAATCAAACAAGTATACAGCTGATAGTCCTAACTTCAAGTACAAAAATGATACATGCATACAAATAGGAGGAATGTATTCAATAGATCATAACCTTTACATAGATATGTTACATGGCATATGTAGCATAAAAAATATTCCAGTTATACCATATATACATTCATAAGCATATTCCCATGAAGCCTTATGGGGTACACCGTCACACCCAGCACAAGGGGGCCCCTGATCTTGATTACGTCTGTGCATTGCTTTGCATAATGGGGTTTTGATCTTGGAGCTGGGGGCCTCTCGATACAACTATAATACAGAGCATGACTATTAATGAATTGTGGTCATTAAAGAACTCATGTCTAGTAGAGGCGTGGCGCTCACCCTTGCGGTTTTACCAAGTGCTGTCTGAAGTCAGGACTTTCTCGTCCAGATGTGATCGTCTTCTTCGCTTCCTGCCTCCCACTGTTCCAAGGGGGCTAAAGAGCAGCGGAATCCCACCCTCCAGGTGTCACTGCTGTCCCTCAACTACCACAAGCTGATAGACTCAGTTACTGAATGTTTGTGAATGTGCTTTGAGATCCTCTGATGAAAGGTGCTATTAGAAATGTAAGTAATTGTCCTTAATAAATAATATCTCCACAATGGTTTATGCTCTGTTAGCTGCATTGTCCAGCTGTTCCCACTCTAGGGTTTGGGACTTTATGAACTTGCTTTCTCAGGCCCAGGGAACAAAGAACACCCTAGGTCCGCTCAGACTCTGGCCATAATTAAAGGAGCAGAAAATCTTCTCAGACTGTGTGTTAAAAACAGACTCGTCATTCTGGTTTCACTCACTCGATTTTATTTCATCCCCATTTATTTTGGGGCCTCACAAAAAGATTTTTTCTAATTACAGAGATACACCCAATTAAGAAATGAAACACTCAGACAATAAAGGTTTCATGAAAAAGCAATATGACAATGAGAGTTTTTTTAAAGGAGACGCTTTACAAGCCTCCTTTGATGGAAGCAGTTGTCAAGGGCCATAGAATGGTACTGCTGAATCAAGCGGCTTTAAATCCTTCATCCCCTTTTAAGATAGCAGGCTTTAGCTCCCATCAGAACTGTGCTGGCTGCAGTGTTTTCAGAGGTCTCATTTCACAGTCCTGTCTCTTTGCCATCCCACATTCTGTCTCCCGTTTTCAAGCGATGTCCCTTCACCCCTCACCCCCATCATTTCTCCCCCCATCTTTATCCATCCACGTGAGAATTAAACAAAACATCTGATTCTGCGGAAACTCTCATTGGCCTGTTATTTTCCCACAACGCCCAACGTTCTGATCAGCTTGCTGGTGGCACGTAGATGAAACTGAACGGATGTCAATTTTCTCGGACGATATTTAAAAAGAATGGAGTAAAGGGAAGCGGATCTGGTTGTGATTAGCTGTTGGGTTTTTAATATTGTATAGGAATGCCATGTGATGTGATCCCCACAGGTTGCTTCCTCTCTTTCAGGGTGAGCGAGGGAGAAAAATATTCCTCTCTGAGCCCTTTTTTTTGCAGCACTTTATATCCTGTTTATACCACCACCAAATTTAATTTTCAGGAGTTGGACTAAAAACAAAGTTAGCTTTAATATGTTTGAGTTGTTTCAAATGTTATGTCTTTGTGGGAAGCGCGTCGGTTCGAGTGCACAGATGAAGTTCCATTTACGATCCTTTCAAAAAATGCTGAACCGCAAAATGGAGAGGAAAAGGGAACAGACTCGGAGAGAGAGAGACAAAGCAAGAGCATTTGGCGAAAGGCCTCGGCAAGTTGGTGGGGTGGGAACTGGGAATCAGATGAAAATGGCCCAGTATTAAAGGCAAGGATGGAGTAGTGAGGTGATGGAATGAAAAATCTTCTGACACATCAAGGACAGATTTCCAGGAGACACCGTGCAGCTGTCTAACTGCTGGACAATCCTTCCTCTCTGCCTAGATGGTCCTGTTTTGGCTCACGCAACTTTCCTTTGCCAATACAGCTCTAATTCTGTTTACTGATCAAATTAATAAGGATAGTAGAAAATGCCCATCTCCTGCCTTCCACTCCAGGAAAGCTTCTCCCAGCTGCTGATGCCCATGAATAGCTCAGTGTGGGAAAACCTGGAAGGAAGAGGATGAACTATTTCCCTCAAACTCCATCAGTGAAATGTGAATAAAGGCACATTTCCCTCATGACCGAAAGGCGAATAATTCCTCCAGGATGAAACTGAGGCCCTATTCCACTGTGGGAAATGTCGGTTTGTAATAACCGGTTTTCCTCCTCTTTGCAGAAGACAGCAGGGCAGTTGCTGCAGGAAAAGAATCTGTGGCCCCGCTTGAGACATCTTAAAGGGCCTGATTTTTAGGGAGCAGGCGCTGTGAAAATGTGGCCCCTTTAAGGCTTCTCATCGCCTTCCTCCCCAAATTGAGACCCCTGAAATCACTAGTCACTTTGGAAAACGTTGGCCTATGTTCTTTGCTCATTGCAGATCTATGTACAGCAAAGACAAAGGCAGCACCGTGGCGATGTACAACCGCTCTGTTTCCAACTGCTGGCCTTTTGCAGAAAATATCTTAATACCGTATCATAATGAAGTAGCGGAGAGTGGCACAACCCCCCTTCCCCAATGTAGAATGCCTCCTCTAATGGGAAAGGGGGGATCATTAGAAGCAATGGCGTGCTGTGCTTTTTAATTATGTTGTTTTGCTATTTTGAGGCTCTCTCTGAAGACCACACAATGAACGGTCACTTTCTTGGCTAGAAACCCTCTCATGTGCTTTTTCCATTGAGAAATCTCTCTCTGGTGCTTACTGAGGAGTAACCATGTTAATCCTTTGATTCCATCAGTTACTTGCCTTGGGTCCAAAAAAGATCCACCTAAAAGCAATACGGTCCTAGAGATGATTGTCCATGGAAGCAGAAGACTTCAAAGAGAGAGAGAGGTGAATCCAATGTATTCCAGGAGCTATAAACTGAATTTGAATTTGACTTATTCTTGTTGTTTTTGATTCTGGCAACCACAAAATAGCAGAATAAATGAAAATGGATTTTGCTATTCTTCCTTCTTTCCCCTAGACGCCATTCTTTTTAAACTCGTGAATTCTCTCTTCACTGCTTGGAAGGTGTGTCCCTTAGGTCAGTGATCTAGCTACCTGGACCCTGCAAACGCATAATTAAGGGAAAGCAATCGCTTGATGTCCCATGAGTTGTCCCATTGCCTTCAAACACAATGGGGCCAATTCTGCTCTCAGATCGTTTGGAGCAACTCCATTGAAGTGCAAGAGGTCGTACGTGTGAAACAGAGCAGAATTTGGCCTTGTATACTTGAATGCATCCAGGTTTACAGTGCTGGTGGTTTGGGGGTATGTGGAGGCTATAGATATCCGAACAGCAACTCATTTAGCTCCAGACTAAAACAAACACAACTGGAGACCACTGAGACCACAAACAAATAAATACCATTTAAAAAAAAAAAGAACTTGCATTTCTCATTCAGGCAAAAGGCATTCGACAGTTGCCTGGCTAAGGGAATAATGCTTGGTATCTCCCTGATTCCAGATTAATGGAAGCCAATCCATCCATGACAGGAGCCAGTGGAGACTCCATGGTGGGGAACATGCTGTGTGATTTAGAAACCGTCAGACTAACAACCCGGAGGTAACAAAGCCGCCTTCAGCACAACTGCTGCTCTCTGCCCATTCCCTAACCAGAAGACATCACAATGTGAACCCCAAACCCAGACAGTCTTCCCTTGGCTTGGGGCATCTTCACAACAGAAGGAAGGTTTCATTGTCCCAGCACGTCCAATGAGCAGAAAAGACCTAGGCAGGGGATTGAACAGAAGATTGTCAATCTGGCCTGGAGGGGGAATTCCCTGTGGACACATGGGCGAGATCTAAAAAGGGGAGTAGAAGAAAGGAGCACCCTGGTAGCCCACCCCTCCAGAGAGCATGCAGCACATCTCTCTAGATTGCATGCAGTACGTCTGTCTAGAGCTCATGTAACGTGCCCCTTCACAGTGCATGCATCCTTTCCGAGTGCATGCAGCACGCTCCCCGCAGTGCACATGCAGCACATCCTTTCCGAGCGCATGCAGCACGCTCCCTGCAGTGCACATGCAGCACATCCTTTCCGAGCGCATGCAGCACGCTCCCCACAGTGCACACGCAGCACATCCTTTCCGAGCGCATGCAGCACGCTCCCTGCAGAAGCCCATGGCTTTGTTCTACATTGTGTTCGTTTTTATTCTCACCTTTCATTGATTCTGTAAAAAAGCCCTCAGAGCATTCCCAGTTTAAGAAATCCAGACTTTGTTAAGATGGGGTTAGCAGTAAATCATATCAGTGACTTAAAAGGAAATCAAACCTTGACAGAACATTGTGCTTCCCCATCAACCAAGGTCAAGATTTAAAAAACGAGGACCTCACGTTTGTTGCTGAAACCTATATTTAGGCTCCTAGATAATTGGCCTTATTTTCAAACATGCTGAGCCCCCAGCAGCCCCCATTAAAGCCAATGGGATTACTCATCTTCTAAAAGACACATGTCCTGACCGGGCCTGGCTGGATCGGAGCGCAGCACTCGGCAGCACTTTGCAGGGTCAAGCCCATTGTGACGAGCACCTAGTCTTTATATAATCTGGGGGTGTCATGTAAATGAGGCATAAAATTTGGTATTGGGGGAGCCTGCAGTTAGCACACAGAGAAGCGCTATTAGTCTATTTATTTACCATAGGCCCTAAATTAACAGAATGGGATTAAACACAATTCAACAAAAACCTGAGCAGGGCTGGGCTGGTGATCCGGGTCCCTACAAGGGATGGTCACTTGGCTACACTTCGGATCTCCTCTGTATTTTGGATGCTTTTCTCACATGAATGCAGGCAGCCTGGCCTATGCCTCTTCACAGCTGTAATCTGTACCAGATGAACGCGGGCGAGACGTCAGAACAATTGCCCCTCTGTAGTACCGTTTGCAGAACGGTTCTTATAAGCAGAGATGACTTTCCTTGGACCTACTGAATGTAGATCCGCTGAGCAATGACTGCTGGGTGTTGTGCAGCTGGCGCTTTGGGCTAGATGAGTGAAAACATTTTTAATTGGGAAAAAAAAGGATCATTGCTGGAAATACAAGAAGCAAACCAATATTTGGCAAATAGCAAGGAAGGCAAAGCCATTTCATTTCAAGCCTCTGTGGAGGTTTGATAAAGGGAGTGAAAAGGTATTTTTAAATTCTAGGGGTCTCGCTTTCCTTAGAAATACTTTATTTTGAGTGAAATTACCTAAAAGCCCTTTTTGAAATGTGTCCCACCTATAAACATAGAATTGCGGGTCTTCAGTTCTTTCAGGTGATTTTAATTTGATAACCGCTGAAATAATTCTGCACTGCTTTGTGATCTGAAGCGGGATCGAGCCGCTTGTATTCAGCGCTTCCTGCAGTCGGGCTTAGCCACCAGAACAGAGCAGCTGTTGGCAAAGAGGTGCAATGTAGCCTACAAAGCATTGTGGGCTTATTGAAGAGTCAGAGACAGACAGACATTATAAAACATTTATAGAGCAACAAAAAGTGTCAAGAAATGCACTTTAAAACCCTGCAACGTCAATATCATGAGAGATTTCCGATTACCAGCTGGGTTGCGCACATGATCTATTCCCCAGTCACTCTGTACTGTGGGAGCTGAGGGATTTGGTGAATCATTCTGTACTTTTAATCTTAGGATACTTTCCTGTTATAGGATTGGCCAGACCAGATTGGCTCCGAGGTCCATCTAGCCCATTGTCTTTGAAACAAGGTACTTTGAAGCAAGGTACAAGAAACCACATACTGACCTATTAGAGAAAACCTACCCATGGTTACCTGACACTTCCAGTCTCACACTAGTATAAGTAAGACATGAATCAAGCCAATTAGCTAGACTATCTGCAGAAAGAGAACAAAGTCCAGCTGATATGTTCAGAAAGCCAAACAGACTGCATTCACCTAGTTCTATTCCCACTAATGATGTCCTGGTGTCTTTTGATTCAAAAACTGAGTCTCCTGCAGCCAGTAACTTCAAAGGCAGCTGAGTTTCTGTAAAGCTCTTTAAGGAATTCTTCAGAGGATCTGCCTGTCCTTACGTTCAGGAAAAATAATGCCTTCGTCCCTCTGCAGCGCCATCAGTAGCACGGAATCTACCCACATGTGCACTTTCAGATCACTAGGGAGTTGCTTGAGAAGAAAGCGCTCGAGATGTTTCAATATATTGTAGCTGGACCTAAGGGTATTTTTAATGCAGCTTAAAAGGTGATGTGGGAAACTTTTTCAAGGTTAAAGAATCTGCATCTGCTTTACCAACATCATCTTGTGCCTCACTATCGTTATCTTCATCTGCCTCACTGGCATCCTCTTTAGTGGCACTGGCCGCTGATCTCAAGGCCCACGTCAAACATCCTGTCACTGACCCCGGTGTGGAACCAATTAGATAAAACCAAGGGTCATTTCTCCAGCAGCTCCACTAGTCTCTGTCATGTCCTGGGTGCTAAGTTCCACCCCCAAGGTTTTGGTCTGAAGAGAAGCCCTCTGATAGGGGCTTGTGTCCTCTGTTCAGACTGATGCAAGTCCACCCGTCGTTCCACATGGACTGCGGTCAAAACACAGGGGTTGCCACAGTCACACCGGCCGGATATAACCGCCACCTTCAAAAAGAATGAAGAAAATCACAGTGACGGAAACTCTGAGCCAAACGTGCAAGTCATTGGCCTTGGCTGCAGACAACCATGAGCAGCGAGACTGTATCAGTCAGCTGATCATGTAACAATCTGTCTTTAGACGGGAGAATGAAATGTAATGTTTTGTAGTGGAAATAAAAAACAGAATGATTAGGGATAGGCTTCCATGCCCAGGACTCCTGGGTCCATCCCCAGCTACGTCCTTGGGACCCTTCAGCCCAGCGTCAATTCCTGCCCTCCTGATTCTTGCTGTGTTGGAATCCTAGGAGCTCAGACCCCTCCACCAAGAAATAACTAAAATTTGATGAACCCCAAGAGCAGAGGCTGAATCTGTTATTCTGTGTCAAATTTCTGCCAACCCCTTGGCAGGAAAACGGTCAGCCACCCCTCATCCTCATCCTCATGGCAAAGGGGCATGGTGAGCTACCGAGATAAGGTCAAACAGATGCTACAGTGGAGCAGGGACAGAACCTGGAATGGCAGCATCTGGGGCAGGAGGAGAGAGAGCAGAGACATGTGAAAGACAGAGGCCACTGTGGATAGCGGAGAGACAGACAGCAGCGTGGTGGACAGTGAAATGGCAAAGGCATAGCAGATAGGGATGTGGCAGGACAGATGCAGAGACAGCTGAGGAAGGAATGATGAAGACCCAGCAGGGGCAGAGCCGTTGGTGCCAGGGGACAGTTGTGGTGAGATCTGCAATGGGTCTGATAAACAGAAGACGGAGCATTTGTGTGCTGTGATGGTCACCGTCCTGCCCTGCATTGAGTGTCTCCTGGCTCAGCCACAGAGCACACAGAGTCCCTAGTCTGGGGATCATTTTGAGTTTGTTTCTGCTCAGTTCATTTCTTTGGTTCACTTCCCTTGTAATAACGTACAAGTGTGATGTTGCAATGACTCCTGCTCCCACCTACCATGCTGGCTGCAAATGCACTTGGTTACTGGGCATATGGTTCCATATTGGGTGGGAATGGGATCCCGTGCCTTTTATAGTGCTTGCCTTGAAGTAATTGGCACAGAATGAAGCCACAACCATCTTCCCTGCTGCAGGGCCATACTGTATGGTGGTTACATTCCCATTAGGAGTTGGTTTCCTCTTTCTCCCTATGGGAGGTCGTCCAGGAGGGCTGGTATGTTCCCAGGTCATTTTAAAACCCTCAGGCATTCCCCTGGTTGGGCCATGTCTCTGGGATTCCAATCGCACCCTACACATCTAAATGACCTGGTTATGGAGGTTCCTAGTATATTTTTGTCCTCCTTCCACAGTCAGACTCACTCTAATTTCTTCCCCTTCCTTGTTATTAATAGAAAAATCCAGCCATTTAATTATTTTCCATATTAGCAGTTGGCCCATGCCCATATGGTTGGGATTGCTATGCATGCCTCTTTGCTTTACCGCCACGAAAAAAAAAAAAAGAAAACAGAAAACACTCCCCGTTGTTTGGAAATTCAAACCTGCTGTCAAGAACTAGAGCAATTCCTTTCTCGTCTGAAGCTTTTCTTCAGAGTCTTAGGTGAGATAGATGTCTCCCAGCAGGGCAAGCAGGCTAGCTGGCATGGCCTGGGAATGAAGAAGGATGAAGATCCCGTCTCACTCAGGAGAAAGTGGTCTGTGCAGGTCAGAGTCATGTTTCCACAGTGGAGCAGTGTGGAGGGATAAGATAGATAGATAAGATAGATAAGACATAGTGCCCAACTTTCCTCCCACCCAGTCAATGGCTATTCTCCCAGGAGATAACATAACGCTTTCACAGTGGGATCTAGGCAACCAATTCATCTGCTCAGTTTGTGTAAACTCCTCAGAAATCTGTTTTCTCAGAGCATCCCGGATGTATCTTCAATCGAGATACTACAATGATGGGTGCCTTAAAAATTGGATGGATGGATGGATGGATGGATGGAAAGAGAAGATGAAGACAAAGATACGTTTCACAATGCGAGTGTCTCTAGGAATTGATGGTGCCTCTGTAGGGGTCTCTCATGCTCGAGCAGGAAGGGAGGCCACTCTGCCTGCCTACTGGCAGACCGCAAGTAACAGTCTTATAGGACAGAGCCCCAGCCCTCTGGGCGGGGCAGAGCCACAAACAGTCTTTGGCCCACAGCCACCTGGCTAGGGCAGACAGTAATTAACAGCCTGTAATTAGCAGTCTGTCACTGAGCTCTGGCCCTCTGGGCAGGGCAGAACCACAAACAGTTAGGGCTCTGGCCTGTATTCAAGGCAGAGCTGTAGCAGTCTATAAGACCAGGCCCTAAAGCAGGGCAGGCTGGCAAACAGTTAGGGCTCTTGCAGGGGTGAGCATCAAAGCAGTCTCGGGGCTCAGGCAGGGGGTGAATGCCAACACAGGCCTTCTGGCCTATGGTGGAGTGGCAGGGGGTAGGGGGACGCGGTCCCACCCAACTCCACTACGTCCCCGCCCAGGGCCCTAACAGTGACAGGGTGATCTGGAACTGGGTCAGTGGGGATTCCCGCCGCAATACACCAACTCACACTCCGGCAGCAGCACCGGACTAGAGTCTGGTCCCCCTGGGCTACTTCCTACCACAGTCTGGGTGAAGGTCCCGTGGTCCAAAGATCCCCTGTCTCCTCGGGGTACACTGGTCGCTCCGGCAGCTCCTCAGGGTCCTCGTCTGCCTCCCCTGACAGCAAGACGTCGGTTCGCTCTGGGGCTGGGCTGGGCTCTTGCAGAGGGGTCTGCTCCCAAGAAGAGACGTCCGGTCTGTCCTGTGGTTCAGCAGCCACTGAGCTCCAGGGCTCAGCTTTTCTACTTCCTGGTACTTCCAGAGAGGGGGCGGGGCGGGTTTGGCTCCGCCCACCCAGGGGAGTGTAGTGGTCCCTCCCTCACACTCCAGTTCGGAGAGAGGCCACTCAGCCTCACAACAGCCTCCTTTACCCCTCCTCTTACTGAAATCTTCTATCGTGTTTTTCTGTCGTTCTCCCATATGGGGACTTCCAGGGATGCTTTGTTCCTATTGTCCAGTTGAGACAATAGCACCCTTCCTTGGCTGAATGATCCCAGTTCCACCACATTACTTCTCTCTTTCCACCTCCTGCAGCTCAGGCATTTATTTAATGGCCTAAGAGTGCAGTATGTAGCAGCCATGTCTTCCCAGCTTGCTCTCATAAAGGAACCCATTCATCCTCTTGGCCAATTTTGCATTTTGTTCCCTCGTTCCACCCCATTTAAATGTCACTGTTTCTCATTAAAGGGCTGCTGGTCATTTTCATCTCTGTGAGCATCACATTCCACTGCCCGCTAATAGGTTCCAGTAGGAAAACGATGTCCACAATGAAACTGGAACGTCGAAGACGGACATCAGAAGGGCGGGAGCTCAGGGTTTGTCTCCTTTCAAGGTGTCTGTGATGTTTTTTGTCAAAGAGTCCTGCTGCCAGGTGTGAGCCAGTTTTCCCTAGCTCTCATCTCCTCTGCATAGTCATTTGTGAGGGGTGAGGCTGGGTAGCAGGGGCAGATGGGGGGTCAGGAAGCCTATAACCGAAGTGCTGAGCTAACAGGAAATATGACGACTGTGGACCTTTCAGAGTGATTGAGGACTGTGGTTTTATCCCTGGCCCAAAGGGTTCAAAGCCTCCTTGAGTTCAGCTGCCGTGCCAGGGATGTCCCCTTCCCACACACACACCTTTCCCAGGGAGTTTTGAGAGGGTTGATCTGTCTTGACCTGGATGCCCAGAGGCAGTCGTTCTAGAAACATGCAGTGCTGGGAATCAGCGACCTGTGGACGTGCTGGGCACCGCGTGGCGGGTACTTACCGGCTGATGCTCCTTGTGCCCGACACTCAGTCACAAAAGCCCAGCAAGCTTCTGCGCCACACTGCCTTCCTCCCACTCCTGATTTTGTCCACTTACAAATTTTCCGCCAGAAGAGATAAAGGGACTCAACATCCGTCCCCTGCCTAGCACCACTGGCAAGCGAATCCCAGACTTTCCAGAGAGAAACGGGCAAGTGGGACATATTCCTGGAGCACGAGGTGTGTCAGTAGTTCATGGTTTATGCCCAGAGGGTTTTCCTGTCATTAAAAAAGAAACCTCGATTACTACAGAACTAACGTCCCTGCACGTGTTGCTGTTTAATGTGCGTCAGATTTACAAGGTGGTAACGGGCTCTGGAATCTGTTGCTGCTGGGATACAACGCCCCAGGTGTCGCGAATCACCCAAACTGGAACCAAATGTGAACGGAGCACAAGTAGAGAGATTTTCTTGAAGGGGTGATGGGATGTTGGAGGGGAGCGAGAGCTTCCCTCGTCCTAGGGGGCTGCTGGGTGAGAAATTTGACCGCCGTATCATCTCGCTTGGTTCCAAGTTTCAGAAAAAGGCGATGGGATAAATGGGGGTTGCCAACAGCGTTCAGAGAGAGAAGAAAATGTCGGTGCATCAAAGAAATTTGAAATCATTGGTGTGGTGCGTCCTTGGATATTGCAATAGAAGGGGGATGAAGGCTGAACCTGTGTGCCATATCCAGACTCCCAAAGTCCTTAACCGCCCTTTTCTTGACTTTAAATTGCACCAACTAACTGGATGGGTTTCCTAAGAAACTTCTTTGCAGCCACAAAGCATTGGTCCAAGTTGGAACCCATGGCTAGGTCTACATTGCCCTTTTGTCCTCAAAATTTCCCACTGTCGCCAGTTCAGGTTCACCAGTTACAGCAATGGGGGAGGTGCTTGGGTAGACAAGACTGCCATGGCCACCACCATTTTCACCATGGTGCTGCCTACCCCATTCTGAGCATGGGGGAATGACACAGTGATGAAAACACTAGCAGCCACAGGTGTCTCTTCTACACCAGGGCTCCCCATCCTCGGATTGGTGGAATCAAGTTGGTGGTAGCAACATTGGGAAGTTAGAGAGTAGGATGGGAAAGAATAGTGTAGATAAGACCTGAAGGCTTGGTTCTTCTCTCCTGTGAATCAGGAGTCACACAACTGAGTCAATGGGGTTACATTGGTGTGAATCTGGGGTGAGAGAGGAGTGTCAGGAGGCTCTCCAGTCCCTTCCCTCAATCACTTTCACCTCCAGTTGCCCAAGGGGTTAGCATGTGGCAGCGGCATGTGTCAATGAGGGCAGAGCCTGCTAGTGTCATCGTGCCCAGGAACACAAAGAAAATGAGGTGTCAGACTCTAAACTGTAGAGTGGCGGCTCCTATACCAGTGCTGCAAGGGGGAGGCAGGGTAGAGCAAACCAGACCCAGAGCTGTACAACAACAGGTTAAAGTAATAGATCAAGTTCCCTATGCAGAAGCACCAGCACTGGTGAAGTTCCATTGATCAAACCAAAGGAAAAGTTTAAGGGTCAGGGAATAGTCTTCCTGCTTTCACCGACTGGGGGTCACTAAACTCCACCTTTGCATTGGACCTCTGCCAGTTCTCACGCCAGACCTTCAAGCCAGTTTCTTAGGGCCAGTGATTAAATCATAACATTGATTTATTTTTCCCATAGTGAAACAACCAAACAAAAGGAGACAAACTCAAAGACAGCAGGAAAATTGCTGAGAGGCCACTTGGAATTGAAACTCTCTTTTACTGGGAACCTGGAGACACTATACGCAGTTGTGTGTGAACATGGAAGTGATCTTGCCCTGGTCTGAGGTCTTATTTCATAGATCTGGCTCTTGCTACGTGCATTGTTACATGCTCTGTTTCAGAAGCAAATCTCAACACCTTGACATTGAGATTTTTTTGCCTATTATTTGAATGTGCAAAAATTGCCAGTTTGTACAAAATGAGGCAAAATTTCACAGACATTTATGCTCAGGTTTGTGTGAAAATGGGTCCGTTGCATTCCAAATGTTTCCTAATGTCAATCAAGAAACACTCCATAGTTTAAATACAAAATGTCAAGATAGGGCAAACATCTACTTGCATAGAAAACATGCAAAATTTCAAACTGTCCATGTTGTCAATGTAAAAAGGGCCATTTCCCAGAATCATCGTGGAAAACCTCAAATGCCGAGTTGCAAAATAGCCCTGACCAACAATAGCCAAAAATGGTCATGTGTAATTTCACAGGAAAAACTATCGTCACTGTCACTCGGGGTCTCCCATGTTGCACTCAGCTGAGGGCCCGATGACGATACAGTGTGGCTTTGATGCAACGCACAGAGTTCTGCACGTCTGGAGATAATCCAGAGACAATTTTCCAGGGCACAAAGGGAAGCAAAGCCCCTAACTGCCCTTTGTGCCTTAGAAAATTCCCCCTGAAGTCTTGCTTCTAGATCTCTTGGGCTGAAACTCTGGCCCCACTGAGTCTATGGGAATTGTGCCATTGACATCAGGGTGGCAGGCGTTCACTCCTCGAGTCTGTACATTTTTCAGTAGACTGAACTGAGCTTAGAGGCTCAGGGGAAGGAGTTTCACACACCCGACTACCCTTCCAAAGGAGATTTTGAATATACACCAGCCCTCAACATCCTTACCGCAAATGATACTCTATGGCTCCATCTCTTTATCTAGAGAGAGCTTTTAGGTGGAGCGGCAGAGGTGCCTAGTGACCAGGTTGCCTAACACTTTCCATTGTAACTCTCTGTTTTCAGATGTGTAACGCGCTTTGGACAGACTTTCACCTGTCGGGCTGAAATTTCCCATGCCGGGTGTGTGCCTCAGTTTGACATTTGTGTGTGTGTGTGTCTGTGCATGCACCTGTGTGTTTGTGTGAAGAGAGAGAGAGAGAAAGTTTAAGCAAAAATGGTTCAACCACTTCGGAAATCAAGGTGAATGGAAAATACGTAACTTTTGCTAATTTTAAAACTTAGCAGTAGTGTCTCCGCGGCTTATCGTAGGAACCTGCTAGAGATACATAATATCAGCAAAGACAGGGCTCTGGGCAGGTGTGGGGAAGGGTGGGGGATGTTCAGGAGCAAGAATTTGGTTTGATGTTGTTGCTGGGGGGGAAGGATAGTGAAGGGGGTGGAATGAAATCTTCTCTCAGTCACACTCACGATAGGGCCAGGTGATGTCCCCCTTACTTACATTGAGTAACCCCACACTCCACACATAGTCCCATGCAAATCAGTGGGACTGTTCACACAGGGTCAGACGGTGAACCCCTATTGTCATTGGTGAGCAGTTACTCACATGAGTAATCATGTTGATTTCAATGAGTACCTGTTCACCAGTATAGGGGGGTTATAATCCAGGCCATGGTGCAGTATTTCTCAGAGATAAGGTGGCAGACTAGAGCCATATATGTAAGGAACGCTGGCAGTTCTGGGCAGGCATTTGAGGCGTGTAAACAGAGTATTATCCTCCAAAGGATTAATTACCGTACAGTCATGCGGAGAATTCATTCATGGTAACTCCTTATCCTGAGTAGGTGATGAAATTCAGGGGGGCAATAGAACAGATGAATGTAGCCTGGGAGCTGGCTCTGGATTGGATCTGTGTTGCAGCTAATCTGTCAGCCTCAATCTAACTTGAACTTCCAGGAAGTTTCCCAATAACTATTACCGGAGAGAGACCTTTTCGAAAGAGAGCCTTTTCTACGTCTATTCCGTCAGGTTTGTGCTTTGTTAATGAAATAGCAGACTGGCTAGGGAGCATTTTTTCAAAGCCACTTGTTTCCTTCCTCTGTTCTCTGGCACTTGATGGACTCGCCATTCACGGTGGGGCATTTTTGGTTCACTTGGGAAGAACTGATGGCTCCAAGCGTTTCACCCTGATTTTAGACGCTGAGAGGGGAGCATCGGGATGCTGGTGGAAACAAGATGGATGGATGTCCTTGAGATTTTCCTGGTAAAATAAGTTCCAAATAAACGTGGAGGCTGGGTATTTCTCAGCCGTTTTTTTGCTAATTTGGCCATTGCTGAACCAGATGGGAAGGAAATTCCCTTATGGTTTATAGATGGAATAAGAATTATTGACAGGAGTGGCTAAAAAAAAGGAAAGCTTTTCTTAAAGGGGAGGTTTTCACACTGAGCAAACAAATGTGCGATTCATGAATCAATTTCCCTTTCAAATCTTTTTGATATTCCTCTACCCTGTGCATGGTAATGATCAACAACAAGAACTGCACTTACAGTATGATTCCCGTGTGAGAATCCTATCGCTAAGGGCTTGACTTCAATGGGTCTACACCGAATTACACCACGCAAGGCTCTGGCTCTAAGAATTCTAAGCAATTCGCCCACCTTTGGTCTGGCACCAGTCCAGCTCCCCTGCTGCAATCCGTGGGGGAAGTGGTATATACAGATATCAACTTTACCAAAATAAATAGACACAAGAGATAAATATTTTGATGGTGAAACATCTCCCTTAGAGGTGAGGATCTGAGCGTCTCAAAGGGCTTGTCCTGATTCTCTACGGACTCGTGCCTTGAGTAGTGAGTCATTGGCTCTTGGAAAATGCTAGCAAATCCGGTAATATTTCACACTTGCACGCAGGGGGCTAAGTGATGACACAAGACACAGGGGTGAATCAGACCCAGAAGGTGAAACGATGATGATAACAGTAAAAAAAATGTAAGAGATGAAAAATGTGTCTGAACATCAGTGAGGTGGGAAAGGCCAACCTGGAGGATGGGGCCGAGGGAGGGCTGCTCCTAGCAGGTGGGTGCTAGAATGCCAGGCACGCTGCCATAGGAGGTAGGACACTATTTAAGATGTAGCAGCTCTTCAAGGGGATGAGCTCAATTTTGTGCAGCGGTTTCAGCTTGGAAGGATAATTTGAACGATTATCACCAGGAAATTGTTTACAGGTATCCGATATTCCGGCCAATGGCTTTTATTTACCACATCACCTTCGTGTCAGCAAAAGAAAACTGCTCTGTGTATGAGCATGTGTGCACATGTGTTTCTGTGAGGGGTCTGCCACCGTGTATCTGAATAGTTTGCTTACAAGGATCCCTGTGCATTGCACACCTCCCCAGGCTCAAAAGTCAAGAGCTGCACAAATGGAGCAACTAGAAAAATAAAGAGGAAATGCATAAGAGCCCAGAAAATAATCAATGTTGGGCTCTTTTTGCCTTTGCTTTTTGAGTCTTTAGGGTTCCTATTTTCAAAGTTCTCTCAGCAACCACAAGGTCTAGAAGAAAGCTGAGATTCTCCCATAATCACCTGACTCCAGGAGCTGGGGCCTTAAGGAAAACAGCAAATAACATGAGGGTTGCAAGCAGGGCTGGCTCTAGGTTTTTTGCCATCCCAAGCAAAAAAAATTTTGGCTGCCCCCCACCCCAGCCCTGGGCTCCCCCTGCACCCTCCTGCCGCCCCAGCCCTGGGCTCTCCCCCCCACCCCACCCGCACCCCCCGCTGCCCCAACTCTGGGCTCTCCCCCTCACCCCACCCGCACTCCCTGCTGCCCCAGCCCTGGGCTCTCCCCCCCCCCATCTGCACCCTCCTGCCGCCCCAGAGCTGGGCTCTCCCCCCACCCGCACTCCCTGCCGCCCCAGAGCTGGGCTCTGCCCCCCACCCGCACCCCCTGCCACCCCAACTCTGGGCTTCCCCCACCAGTGCTGACTCTGCCCGCTTCCCCCTCACCTCCAGCCGGTCTGGCACTGGCAGGGTTGGGGTAAGCAGCGGGGCTCCCGGGCCGTGCCTCAGCCCAGGGTCCCTCCAGCCCGGGCTCCCGCCTCCAGGACCTGCCGGGACCGGGCAGCCCCAAAGGGAGCAGAGCTTCTACGCGAGCCCCGCACGGCAGCGCCCCGGGCACTGGTCCCCACTATGGCCCCGCTGCTGCTGCTGCTCCTGTCCGCCCTGCCGCAGTCCCTGGGTGGCTCGGGCCGCTTTGCCCAGCCCTGGCTGCGGAGCTGGGGGGTGGCCGCCCTGAGCACCTGCAGGCGGCTCCGTGTGCCCCGCGGGGCGGCCCCCAGGCCGAATGTTCCTGCACTCGGAGTCTGCCCATCCAAGGTGCGGGCGCTGCTCCCCGACGCGAACCGCAGCGGCCACAGGGCGCCTCCTATGTGGGACGCGCTGCTGCTGCCAGGGCCGGCTCTAGGCTTTTGCCGCCCCAAGTAAAAAAAAAAAAAAAAAAAGATGGCCGGTGTGACGTTGTGCAGTGGTTTTGTTTGTTATGGTTTTATAAAAACTTGATAATAAGTCAATATAATATAACTGAGATAGTTTTAGAGAAAATACGGTAATAAGTGAATGTAACATAACTGGGATATGCTTCATGCAAAAGGTCTCTTGTAAGGTATCATTACAAAGCTTATAATCTACTGAGTATGATCATCTGATTTGTATAAATGTACCACTCTTGTATCTAAAACTAGAAATATAAAATGTAACTCTGAGGGCCTATTGTAATTGTGTAAAGTGTGGACCATTAATGATGGTTTGGAATCTTGATGACTCCCATTGTCTGCAGATGGCTGTATTTACCTGTGAGTCTTCCTGTATATGTGTGTGCTGGCAAGTGAGTAATGAAGTCTTGCAGTGACATGTGATCATGTCACCTGAACTGGAATCCATCTTTAACCTGGTGCTTTTCCAGTGAGGGGGGATGGAAACCCAGAGGGACAAAGGGTTCCCGCCTTATGCAAAAGATATATAAAGGGGTGGAAGAGAACAGAGAGGGAGAGGAGCCACCATGAAGAATCCCCTAGCTACCACCTGAGCTGCAACAAGAGCTGTACCAGGGGAAAGAATTGTGCCCAGGCCTGGAAGGTGTCCAGTCTGAGAAAAACTTACTGAAGCATCTCTGAGGGTGAGATTATCTGTATTTAGTTTGATTAGACATAGATTTGCGCATTTTATTTTATTTTGCTTGTGACTTACTTTGTTCTGTCTGTTACTACTTGGAACCACTTAAATTCTACTGTCTGTATTTAATAAAATCACTTTTTATTTAGTAATTTACTCAGAGTATGTATTAATACCTGGAGGAGCAAACAACTGTGCATACCTCTCTATCAGTGTTATAGAGGGCGAACAATTTATCAGTTTACTCTGCATAAGCTTTATACAGGGCAAAACGGATTTATCTGGGTTTAGACCCCACTGGGAGTTGGGCATCTGAGTGCTAAAGACAGGGACACTACTGTGAGCTGTTTTCAGGTAAACTTGCAGCTTTGGGACAAGTGATTCAGACCCTGGATCTGTGTCTGGAGCCAGACGGGAGTGTCTGGCTCAGCAAGACAGGGTGCTGGAGTCCTGAGCTGGCAGGGAAAACAGAAGCAGGGGTAATCTTTGCACATCGGGTGGCAGCTCCCAAGGGGGTTTCTGTGATCCAACCCGTCACAGCCGGAATGCCACCCCTGAAAATGTGCCGCCCCAAGCACGTGCTTGGTTTGCTGGTGCCTGGAGCCGGCCCTGGTTGCAAGAGTTGGAAACATAGCAACTGACAGAGAGAGGAAGGGTGGTCAGGGCACGAGTCTAGGATTGGGACACCTGGCTTCGAGTCCCTGTCCTACCACAGATTTTCTGTATGACCTTTGGGCAGGTCACTTAGCCTCTCTGTGCCTCCAATCCCAATCTGTATAGTGGGGATAACAGCCCTGCCCCGCCTCCCACACTGTGTGTCCAGAGAATTACCTATGAACAAATGCCACCCGCTGAGATCAATACCCCTATGTAATGGATGGGGAAAGTGACACAGACACATCCAAGATGCCAATGGCAGCCTGGATCTAGACGCTTCTCTTTTCCAATCTCCATTAAGTCACCTTCCCCCACCCACACACACACACCTTCCTTCCTTCTTTGTATTTTGTCCTCTCTTTTTTTTTGTCCTTTCATTTTAAGCGTTGTAAATCTTTACAACAAAGGAAATTAAAAAGCCCAAAGGAACTATTTTCAAAATAATTGCACAATCAAAATGTATCCCTCAGTAAATTTAATTTGTAGGAAATAAAGAACCAAGTATTGCAATAAAGGGCTTCTAAACAAACCCTAATGCCTTACATGTGTAAATGCCTCAGCTGTATTTAAGCACCACATTTAGGTTGCTAACTGTTGGAAGAGGCGCTTGCATATTTAAATTGCACGTCCCCGGCCTGCCCATTTATTTTCATGCTCTGGGTTAGGCACTCTCCTTTTTTTAGCCTTTTATTTGTGGTGCTCGGTAGATTTGTATCCTCGTAAGCCCTGCCCGTGGAAAATGTCAAATAGGGTGCAAATGCAACTGCATTTAGACTTGTGATGGTTGCGCAGATCTGGCACATCTCTGGGGAAATGCAGCCCAAGGGCCAAATCCTGCTTCAGTTCCATGTGTGTAAATCCAGGGCAACTCCACTATCGTCAGAGGGATCACTCTACGCAAAGGAGAGCGGAATGGGTCCCTAAGAGATAGCTTGCACCTCCCCAAGTTAGGGTAGCTACAAGAACATAAGAACGGCCACACTGGGTCAGACTAAAGGTCCATCCAGCCCCGTATCCTGTCTACTGACAGTGGCCCATGCCAAGTGCCCCAGAGGGAATGACTAGAACAGGGAATCATCAAGTGATCCATCCCGTCGCCCATTCCCAGCTTCTGGCAAATATAGATGCACATATATAGCACTCTGTCTGTCCCTTCGTACATATCCCTGAACTCCCAGCACCTTCCTAGTTAGGGCCAAATACAGGGAGTAACTAAGAACCAAATCATGCTCCATATGTGTGAGACTAGCCACTGTTCTGGGACCTCAGAGGCCCCCACACCCATCGGTGCAGCTAGGGAGTGAGTTTCAGCCTCAGCTTAGAATTCTTTACTCATGAGGGTTTGAGCTGCGCATATTTCCAAAGGAACACAGGAATTGCCACCTCCGATCACTTCAGGGGTCTCTCAAAGTCATCCTGACAGCTGGCAAGTAACAGCTCCTAAAGGCCTGGATGTTCTGTAGCTAAATCCCCTCTAGCTCGCTTTGGTTTTGATGGAGAGTGGCTGACACCCCCTTGCCTCCCCCTGCAGCCCTTTGAACAATCCGTTCATGCCACCCCGCTGCATTCCGGGGGATCTAACGTCTTTGTCTCCAGCAGCACCCTGCTTTTGGACTGGCAAATGGCTACAATTGGGTGGTTGCCATTCCTGGAGTCAGAGCCTCTTTCTGGAGTCAGAATCCGCTCCGCTCACCCACTGAAACGCAGGGTAAGTTACCGCGTGACGTGGAGTATTCTCACCATGCTTTGCGTGGTGTGGATCCATTATATTAAATACAAGATCAAACGGCTTCTGGAAAGTCATGACCATGTTCGGGCAACCGACGCTGTGCGGTTCAGTATCTCAGCTGTTGGAAACTCTCTGCTTTTGAGGCATATTTATTTTTCCATATATTCCTTTTCCAGCTTGTGGCTACACCTCTCTCTTCCTCTCTTAATAATACCTGGCTCCCACAGGAGAATTTTCCCTTGAAATATCCAGCACTACTTTTTTATGACTTTTATTCTGTATCTTAATTAGTGAACTGGAAAAAACGTCGTCTGTTACATACCATATGTGAGCCTGTACCTCAAATTGCAATGGAAGGAGGCTTATTCCTAAAGGGTTTCAAATACCCGTTATTGTACCATTAGGCAGAGATAAATACCCTGTGGTATAGGCTGGTAATATCACCCTGCAGTCACAGCAACCGAGCCGGTTTTAAATTAAATGATAAAGCCCCCACCCCCATGATCTGATTTCCGCTACTCAGTGTCTCCTATGTAAAGAGATCGGGCTGCATGGTGCACATGGAATAGCTGGTCCATGGTGCACATGGAATAGCTGCGCTTACCTCCAATACCAACCCGGGTGCAGTGTTTGCACCGCACGTGAGGTTTCCTGGTTTAGAAGACATGCGGTTACTTAGCAATCTGCTGATTGAGCTAACTGCAAAGTGTTGCCACCGTTAAATAAACCGATCTTCTGCATGCGGCTTGCATTAGGGACGACTCTGATGGACAGTCCTGAGCGTTCCTGTCCTATCCGGTTCTCGAGCTGCCATCGTCAGCTGCATCTACACACATTTCGGGAGTCGCTGGGGAAGCCTCTTTGCTTATCTTTTCTATCTATTTTCTTCCCAAATCGTTAAAGCAAGAAATAACTCTTTAGCCCACCTCATTTCCCTCCTCCAACCCCTCCTTGAAACTCTGCTGTGCTGCTGACAACATCATGCTGCCCAGTACTGTCTCATTGTTTCCCCCCAATTGGTCTGTATCCATCTGTTGTCTCATGTCTTATACTTAGATTGTCAGCTCCATGGGGTTGGGCCCGTCTTTGTTCTCTGTTTGTACAGAACCTAGCACCGTGGGCTCCTGGTCCATAAGTGAGGCTCCTACGTGCTACAGTAATAATAATAAATCATAATGACAAGACAATATTAATAAAAGATGCTGCCCCCGATGTTTAATGGTGCCTGAATGACAAGCACACAAACAGGCAGTGGCCTGGAGAGCCAGGTCCAACCACCCCTTGTGGTTTTTTGATCCAGATTCAGACCCAAGCTTTCCGGTCCCCATAGAACAGGTCTGAACCAGAACACACATCCATCTGAAACCCCTCCACCTCTGGGGAACCAGATCCAGGCCTGGGGTCATCTCACGATTGAATTGTCCGTATGACCAGCCGGTACATCCAGTCAGGCCAATTCAGCTTTCGTAGTGTGTACTTGCGTGGGTATAGCATCCTTTCAGCCCATAAGAGCTCAAAGTGCGTCACAAACAATACAGCACCACTGCAATCAACACAACCACCGGGGAGATGCCGAGTGGCCACCAGGATAAAAGAAACAGAACAACAACAATGCAGGGGGCAGAGGTGAAATCTTGGCAAAGGCTCCTGAGACAAACCCTTGTTCGCGTGAAAAGTCCCAGCGGATCAGTGATGTTCACTCCAGCCAGACAGGGCCAGACTCAGTTATAAAGGTTTCACCCAAGAGATCTGAACCTGGAGATTGATCCTGGCCCCGATCCAGCACAGCAGACGTGCTGAAATGTGTTGCTGGATGAAGGCCAGAGAATTCGGCACCTGGCAGCATCCAGCCCCCGGTAAACTGCATGGAGGCCTCTTTTTGTTGATGAGTATTTTCTGTGGCTATCAATTGCCAACAACAAAGACTATTAATTACTCAACAGCTCTGACAGCAGAAGCAGATACTTCCAGAGAACATTGCCTGACAATACCCAGGCTGCTTGGGATGGGGAGGGATGCTAGCTGGCTGAAGATGCCATTCAAAAATGAATGTACTGTCCTCAGCCTTGACTGTCTGGACAGCACTCCGGAGAAATGAGCATTGTGGCGAATGGGAGAAAATCTCTTCCTTCTTCATTGGCCTTTTTTGAGTTTTGCCCACTACTGGGTGTGGTTTGTATCTTTCCCGAAGGGTTTGCGGAGGAAAGGTCTATGGAGCCATGAGCCAGCACCGAGGATTTTTTTTTTCATTTATTCTTTATCTGCTCCCAACCAAAGCGTAGGGAAGTTGTTCTGAATGACGTGCGGCCCAAGCAGTGCCGAGGTAACGCTCAACTCAATCAGCCTTTATTGGCAGGACAAGCGGGACGGGCATTGCCAAAGCGTAAGAAAAGGTCAGACCCCCTTGGTTCTCTGTCACAGGCTGGCATGCCCCACCCAGAATGGGTCATTGGCCATTTTTTTCCCCGGGGGGCAGGTGGCTAAGCCATGCGGGGCCCTCTTCACCATCGCTTGCTTCCTCCCAGGCTCTCAGACACAGCCTAACCATATCGCTTTAAACCAGACGCCTTTAATATGCTGATTGGCCCCTTCCCCAGGCCTAGACAAGCCGGTGCAGAGGTGAGAGCTCCTGGGCTCCAGCAGCCAACTGGTCTGTGCACAAGACAGCCCCAAGGAGCAGTGGCTTTCATGTGAAAGTGGTTTTCACTCTATGAAGTAAAATGATGCCCAACCTCCTTGCTTCACAGCTGGAGCATTGCCAGTCAGATCATTTCTTTAAGGGATCAGCTGAGCCGGTAGGAGACACACCGAAGATCCCTGGAGAGTAGTAGAAAGTGAGTCGCCTCCATGGTGGGGAGGGGCAGAGGGCAGGAGTGTGTCCAAAATGTGTTGTCATTAGCTAGCAGGCTAGCCAGGGATTTCTGGTGGCTCAGCCTGCCCGTTAGTGGGTCGTAGCCCCATAATGAACTGGATAAGGATCCTTGCACTTACATGCTACAGCATTTGCAACGTGAGGATCTCAGTGGACTTGAGGGGACATTCATTAATGTCACCTCCCATCCTCCCTAGGAGGTAGCTGACTATTATCCCTATTTCATAGATGGGGAAACTGAGGCACGGAGTGATGATGTGATCTGCCCCAGGTCACATGGCGGGTCAGTGGCAGAGGAGGGAATAGATCCCAAGAAGCCTGGCTCTCAGTCCCTGCTCACACTGTGTTCCTGGCCAGAATTGCCCTCACCCCACTGTCCTGCAACCAGCCCATTTCCTAGCAAACAGCTCAATAAAGGAAAGAGAAAGAAACCCTTCAGTGCCAAGCTAAATGGAACAATTCTTGCCTGAATTACACAGAAGCCAATGGGGCTGTGCAGGATGTAATTCAGAGGAGAACCTGTCCCCATCCTTTAGGACGGTGCCTAATATTCTATGACCTTTATCTGATATGGGGCTACTGAGATGTGTTTGGTGCAAGTAAAAAGGTTTCCAAGCAAAGGATCACATGCTGTGATACAAACGTGTGATCTTGTATCAAGAGGCTAAACATTGTGGGGTTGTTTCTCTTAAAAATAAGCATTGCTTATTGTGTTATTAAAGGGTTCCCCTTTATTTCCTTAAGAACATAAAACCAGCCCTACTGGGTCAGAGCAAACGTGCATCTAGCCCAGTATCCTGTCTGCCGACAGTGGCCAATGCCAGTTGCTTCAGAGGGAATGAACAGAACAGGCAATCCTCAACCCTGTCCTCCACTCCTAGCTTTTGGCAAACAGAGGCTAGGGACACTCAGAGCATGGGGCTACATGCCTGACCACCCTGGCTAATAGCCACTGATGGACCTATTTCCTTGAAATGGGGGTGGTTACTGCCACAACATTTGCCTCATCTGTTAATTTCTCCCAAATTGCATTCCCCTGGAACAATGAAACCGTAATACACATGGAAAGAGAGAGGGGATTTTCCTACAGGGAAGAGATTGAAACCACATGCTGGGGGAGTGAGCAGCAGTAGCACTAGAAGGAACCAGACAGTAAAAGAACACTTAGACAGAGCAATATATCTATCAACAGTGATGTTAAATGTTACATAAATTAGTTTAGCTTTTAAAACAGACACAACTAGGTCTGACGAATGCTGCCAAAAGGGTTTAAAAACAATGAGAACAAGCCCGATCTTCTGTGCTCTCAGAACAGCCTGTTAAAGCGGTGATGAAAGTTCTGCTTGTAGAGGGTGTATCACACTAACAGATTTGTGACTCATCCGCTGGCCGCGTTTGACAACGCTCTGGTTTTAAGAGAGTAAAGGGTTTCAGTCCGAATTTGCCTTCCCTGCAATGTATACTGATGCCCCATATTTCATCTGAGGTTAATAATCCGTGGCACGTACAGCATTGCCAATATTAAAGCATGGGGCGGTTTGGAGGCTGCTTTTCATCCAAGGAGCTCAAAGCACTTTACAAAGGTGGAGCAGTATTAGCAATATTTTTAACAGATGGTCAAACTGAGGCACAGGGCAATGGTGTCAATTCACCCAAAGTGACAGAGTGAATCGGGTGGGAGTACAGCCAGCCGGTGCCCTCTGCACTCGACCAGACTGTGGCTGCTCCCATACGACACAATTATTCTAAGGCTACAGGTGGAAATGTAAAACAAACCAGGAGGGAAGTGCTCTGAGTTTGGATTGTACAGTCGCATGTGTCTCGAGCTCTCTTTGCTCTGTCAGAATAAGAAGGCTGTAAGGGAGGGGATAGTGCAAGTCAGTACAGGAAGAAAGACAGCGGGAAAGCCATCTATATGCGCCTGGTCTGCACAGGAGGGCAGCTACTGGGCCACCCTCTGCCACCTCGTGGTCAGTATAGGAAGGGAGCCATGGGGAGCCCCAAACTGCTCGTGTCCTTCAGTGAAGTCAGACCCCCGCTTTCTCATAAGAACATAAGAACGGCCCTATTGGGTCAGACCAAAGGTCCATCTAGCCCAGTGTCCTGTCTTCCGACAGTGGCCAATGCCAGGTGCCCCAGAGGGAATGACCAGAACAGGGAATCATCAAGTGATCCATCCCCTGTCGCCCATTCCCAGCTTCTGGCAAACAGAAGCTAGGGACACCATTCCTGCCCATCCTGGCTAATATCCATTGATGGACCTATACTCCATGAATTTATCTAGTCCTTTTTTGAACCCTGTTATTTTGTCTTGGCCTTCACAACATCCTCTGGCAAGGAGTTCCACAGGTTGACTGTGCGTTGTGTGAAAAAATACTTCCTTTTGTTTGTTTTAAACCTGCTGCCTATTAATTTCATTTGGTGACCCCTAGTTCTTGTGTTATGAGAAGTAGTAAACAACACTTCCTTATCTACTTTCTCTACACCAGTCGTGATTTTATAGACCTCTATCATATCTCCCCTTAGCCATCTCTTTTCCAAGCTGAAAAATCCCAGTCTTTTTACTCTCTCCTCCTCGCAGTGCATGTCTGCATCCTGCCCTGTGCCAAAGTCTCCTGCACAAGGATGTGACCTGGACTTGGACAGAACGATCCACTCCTTTAAAGCAGCTCTAACCTGGGCGGGGCCCCCATGCTACCGGCACCAACAATCAAGCAGAACTGAGCCAGGCCCTGGGAGGCAGACCAGGGAGGGAGGGCTTGCAGGCCGCACAGCCTGGTAAAAGCTGTGGCACTGCCCTGCTCCAGAACTTCAGTACGTGCTAACTCCCAGCACCCCCCAGCTGCCAGGGAGAGGAGGTTTGAACACTCGTACCTGAGCTGAAGCCTCCGTGGGCTCCATTTCACCCCCTCTCCTTCCAAAGTGGACTCAGCCCTTCACCAGCAAAGTATCACAAGGACCTCTGTGACTTCCTCCAGTGGGCACATCCTCCACTAACCTCTGCTGGCAACTGGCTACCCAGAGGAAAAGCCATTCACCCAAACAGCCAGCAAACTACAAGTCATTCAGGCACCAGGACCAGCTCTGTTCTCCCTAACAGAAGGCTTCCCATATAACCGCAACGGGTATGGGTGCCGAAGCGCCCGACTCCAGGGATATCCGATTGGCTCTGCTTAAGAACTGACCAGCAGCAGATGCCCATTAGCATAACCTCAACCACAGACACCTCCAGGAGGACGTGCGCCAACAGCCTCTCTCAGCTGCCCAGTGCCAGGAACTACAGGTCCTTGGCAATGAGAAAGCAGCTGAAAAGCCAAGTCCCAGGATTATTAGTTGAGAGAGTTGCAGTGAAGAGATGCTCCACAGCCAGTGCGTCTACTTAATTTATTCCTACCACGCTACGGCTGCTCTGTGTGCAGAGCGAGGGCCCTTTGGTTAGTTTAACAGCAGGAATTCCCTGGTGGCCGGCGGCCGCGCTGCATTCTGAATTGATATGGAAGTTGGATCACAGGCTCTGAGTGGGATACGAGAATGCCGCCCCCCCCCCCCCCCCCAAATGGCAGGATGTGCATACGTCACTTCACTTGAGCTGGCTGCAGTTTCTGTCCTTTATGTCTCTAGAATTTGTGTCTGACCAGTCGATTGAGAAATCTGTTTTCTTTTCCCCTCGTTAAAGTGAAATATTGCACCAGGGCCCGTCCACCGGGAGCAATGAGCCAAGGGGAAAGTATGAACGCCAGGAAGGGCTGTGGTTTGCATGACGGAGATGGAGCCGACCGTGAGATTCTGCGGCGATTGACACATCGGTTTACCTGCCTCATGCTGCTAGCCCCAACCGCTTTCCTTCAAGCCGGTCCAACTCGTTTAGTGCCACGGGAATTTAACGAGCGCATCAGGCTGCTGCCCCCACCGCTTCCAGCTTTGCCTTGGCTCCTGCAATCTGGAGGTTGCTCAAGGCCTTCGGGCTGTTCCCTGAAGTCATTCGGGTCCAGCAGCAAGCGGCTAACTTCCCTTCTCAGCGTTTTGCTTCATAGCGGGGAGAAGGGTAGCGAAGTTAACTGACGAAGCCAAGAGCAACCCCGAGCTTTATCCTTGCAGCGTTAATCTCATTTCAGGATGTTCGCTGGGCATCTGTCATGGCAACAAATCCTGTCCCTGTTACTAATTTACCAGACAAGTCCTGGTGCTCTTTCCCAGGACTTTCTCCAACAGTGCCTTCGGTGGGAGGCTGATTCCCGGTACCTCCTGGTCGAACACAGGTGTAGCTCCGAGCCCTAGTTTATAGGTCAGTTGCAGTGATGTTGCTTCAGGGAGTGAGAACCAGATACTCTGGCAAAGGGATACAGGAGCCGACGTAGAGGGGCCTGATGCCATTCTTATGGGAAAGCAAATAATGTTTGTCTCAGTTCAGGGCAACTACACCTGTATTTCCCCTGCCTGTGGTCCACCAAGGACACCCACTTTAGGTTTCTGGCTCCCAGCCATCACCTCTCTTGGGCGGAGACCAGTGAACTGCCTGCAGTTATGTCACCACACAGCTCTTTCTAAGCAAGCACATTTATTCTTAAGATGAAAGCGTTACCGAGAAAACATATTAAAACTCTAAAAGAACCTACCCACATGCTAAAAAGCTCACCAGAGGTCTCCCCCAACTCCAACCTAGGGCTCTACTCGGTTCTAATCCTTCAAACCCACAACTGGGTTTATACAGCTTGCCTGACTGATGCAGCGTTTTATGTGTAGTCCTGCCCTTAATTTCCCAGACTTCAAGAAGAGCTCTGTGTAAGCTTGAAAGCTTGTCTTTCTCCCCAACAGAAGTTGGTCCAATAAAATATATTACCTCACCCACTTTGTATCTCAGGTGATAGTAAAAGTCTTCCAGATGAGCCCCTGTATGTATTTCTAACAGCAGCATTTTCCAAATGCCTAAGAAGTTAAATGTGTGAGTGTTATTTCCTGTGGCCTCAGGAAGGCAAGAAAATCTGCTGACTCACAAAGGATGTTCTGATTTCTCCCTCCCAGATTATTTTTGGCAAGGTCACCTTGATATTCCCCTAATGATGTTACATTCACTTTTCTGTGGTTTGTGGTTCCTCTGACATCGTACATGCCTCTGACTTAGTTGAGTTAAAATTAATTGGCGCAGAAAACTAAAAGTTGCTGAAAATATTTCAACTCAGATTGCCACAAAACATAAAGCTGAACATGTTACGAACAAAGTGTCTCAGTGAAAAACGAGAGTACAAAGCTGCAAATAACCCTGTCAACATGAATAGCTGTCCTTAATTGTGGTACAGCCGTAAGGGCCTTCGAGAAGCAGAAGGAGATGCTCTCTTAAAAAATCCAACCGTGACACTGAAGCATATTTTCATGTTTTGCAATATTGTCTTTATTTTAAAAATTAGGTTAGCAAATATTTTGGTTTGATGTTGGCAAGCTCTGCTTTGCAGAGGCCTAAACTGCAGAAATATAGATGGGAAACTAGAAAACAGCCTAGGGCAGACTTTCAAAAAGCGAGCCCTTCAACTGCATACACAAAGTGTGTGTCCGTGTTGCATGCCCAGTTACCAAAATTATGCACCCAAATTGGGTAACTGCATACCCAAATGACCAGAACTGACCCTTTTACATGTGCAGTTACTGAATCTACTGACACAAACATACCAACTGAGCATGCAGATTAGATTCACAATTGAGCGTTTGCTTTGCTCATGGAACAGTGCTGTTAGTTTCTTTGAAAATCAATCCCTATCGTTTCAAAGTGGGAGTGTGTCAACCTTTGACAGCCGAATGGTCTCACACAGGGTTTCACACTGAATGAAACTGGACTGCAATTGGATATCAGCAGGCCATGAGACAATTCAAGAGAGCAGCATGGGATATGTGAGGTGACTTTTCCTTTATCATGTTACAGGCGGAGACATCATGTCCCCTTTCCCACTTGTATACCTGACACAGTCTGCTCCTCTCTGATACGGCACCTTAATGATTTGGGATCTTACACCGTTTTTTCTCTGTCCAGCCCCATTTACCACCCCAAGGTGGCAGGAAAGCCAGAACAATACTGCTGTTGAGAACTCAGTAGCAGAAAAAGGGGCTGAGAATGATCAATTTGGGCTGTCACCATCAAACCAAACAACCTGCTGTTCACAGATCTAACAAGAGAGAATTTTGGAGCGATGCCAGCAGACTGGTACAATCAAAGGTAAAAGATAGATGACAGCTGGTTACCAAGACAGCTATTTCCCTGGCAACCAGAAGGCAGGAAGGAAACCTGGGAGGAAGATGGCAAGATGTGATTAGCTGGGGGCTGAGATAAGACCAACACTTCTATAATGTAGTGAGTTTTGCATGCTCAAAGCACTGTACAGACATTCACTAATTAAGCCTCACGAGGTAGATAAGTATTAGCCCCCTTTTATAGACCGGGAAACTGGGACAGAAAAGTTAAGGGTGGCTAATTTTGGATTGCCCCAGTTTTAGACACCTTGGTTTCCAGAAGTAATGAGCACGTACAGCTCCCATGTGACTTCAGCCAAGTTGTGGGTTGAGGCCCTTGGTGTCTAGTGTTGGGAACCCCAGGTTAACAGACACTTTGGAAAATCTGGGCCTCAGTGACTCCTCCTGAACCACACAAAGAATCACTCACCAAGCCTGGGCTAGGAATTCCGGGACCTTACCCTTATGCTCCGTCCACTGCATCAAGCTGCCTCTCCCATTTAATTTTAGGATCTCCTAGAGCTGGAAGGGACCTTGAAAGGTCATCGAGTCCAGCCCCCTGCCTTCACTAGCAGGACCAAGTATGGATTTTGCCCCCCCCACTCTCTAAGTGGCCCCCTCAAGGATTGAGCTCACAACCCTAGGTTTAGCAGGCCAATGCGCAAACCACTGAGCTATCCCTCCCCCCATGTAAAATTGGTGTTGATTTAGAGTCAGATTCTGCCCTGGTTTTCCCCCTGAGCCACCCCAGTGACTTCAGCAGAGCTACAAGGGGGGGGCGGGGGTAAGCCAGGGCAGAATGTGCTTCTCAGAGGCTAAGATGGGACAGATGTGTTCCTGTTGCTTCTCCATTGTCTCCAGCCTGGCTCAGTGCCTCTGGGAGGAGTCAGCTCCAGGGGGGAGTCCCGCAGACTTTAATGAGCCCCCGAGTGATGTCTGAGGTTTCAGCAGAACTGCTCAGCGGGGCTCCCTCCATGTGCCTGGTTCCCACCAGTTGTTGACAGAGGCCCTTGTGTGCAGTGACTCACTGGGACACCAAGCAGATGAGTGAACACCCTTCCCCAGCCCCAACTAGATACCCTTCTGCTTTGCAAACGCCTGCTCCTTCTGCCTCTGTCTTAGCGCTGGTGCCGGATCAGCCAGCGCCCAGCCTAGTCTAGTCTGTCTAGGTTCTTTTACCACACTCATCACTGTAGTATCTGAGCGCCTTCCCAGAGCACATTAAGCAACGTGACTACACATCTGTCCCCTGTTCTCTGCCCAGGGGGGAATCGGGTGCAGTAGAGTGACTTGTTTCAGTAGGTTTTTGTTTTATTTGGGAGTTTGCTGGCAGAGGGAGTCCCCCCGAGATCCTCTCGGAGCTCTCTCTGTTGTACCTCTCTCCCCTTCAAAACAACTGTACACACATTCGCTAATTACTGTACAGACATTCACCCGTCTCAGAGTTCTCCTGGCCCAGCATTGGGGCCCTGACTTCCTTTCACAAAAGAGATTTAGCCTGAAGCACCAGCACTTAGCCCTGCTCCTCATCCCTATTACAGTCTGATTGTTCCGCTCCCACAGGACTCCTGGGTTCTGCCACCGACCGACCTGCTGTGCGACCAGGACCAAATCCCTTGATGTCTCTGTGCTTCACTCTACCCAGCTACGAAATGGGTGTGGTGCCTGCTTCACGGGGTGCTGCAAGGCTTGTGTGCAAAGCAGGCTGAGAAGAAGTGGGGGGCTATTACGGCAGGGCTGTTACGGCAAAGCAGTTGTATCCTACAGCGATGGACCTGAACCAGAATCCTGCCCCCAAACACTCCCACATCTGCGGCAGTTTGGGTGGGGAACCTGATCTTTGCGGGACCCACCTCTAGTTCTGTCTCTCTAACTGCTACCCCTTCTCTCTCTACAATGGGGGAGGGAGTTGGGGGGCTGCAGAGGGGGCTCCCCCAGCCTTTCTGCGTCTGAGGCAGGTATGGGGTTACCCCTGTGGAGGAGTCAGGAACGCCTCTCCTTGGGAGTACAAGCTTCGTGCAGCCTTGAAATGGAGATTCACCTCTGGGCTCAGACATTCTGCCTGAGAAAGTGCAGTCCTGAGGTTCTATTGAAAGAGACAGAGGGCCCTCTAGTGTGCGCTTTTCGTTCCTGGAGCCATCGCAGGTCGAGAGCGGGGCCTGGGAGTTACTAACCGGAGGAGGGCTCTGCCCTGTTTCACATGAATCTAGGACACAGGAATGGGCCAATAACTCTCTGAGGGGTGCAAAACAATCCAACCCCACTTCATGCCAGGCACTGGGGTTTGCAGGTAGGAAGATAAATCCAGGAAGGGAGGAGATCGCTCGTCACAAGAGAGCACTGATTTAGGCTGCCTCTTGCTGCAGACTTGCAGAGAGAAGCTGTCTCCGTGGCATTGTACAGCACCCATCCTCTCACTTGGGACCAAAGTTTCAGCTAGTCTCACGCTGGCCGATGATTTCACACACGTAACAGATCCTTCCTGCTGCCCAGTCCCTCTCTCCCCAGGACCCCACTGTGGGACACAGAGGCAACAGGTGGGATTTTATTTATTTCAGGAAAGGCCCTTTCCAGAGTTTCCTTCCCGTGGGTTAATATTTCTGCTCCCAGGAAAATCCCGGGGTCATCTACACTGCGTTATTGCCGCTCCAGTAGGCCTACCTGCACTCGCTTTCATCTAGCTCGCATGGCTGAAAGCAGAAGTGAAGATACAGAGGCCTGGGGCTTCAGCGCAGGCTAGCTATGCAAGTACGTGCCCTGGGTCCCTGGTCGTACCTGGGCAGCCTGCCCTGAAACCCATTCTGCCGCGTCTTCCATGCTAGTTTTAGTTGTGCTGGCCTGCCAACCGAGGCTGCAATCACACCTTTGATTGCCGTGTAGACATACCCTCAGACTGGAGTGTTGTGGCCCTGATCACTGGCTTCCTGTTCCTCTGGTCTGATGGATTCTGGAGACAACAGCAGCCTGCTTGTCAGGTGAGGTTTCAGAGTGGTAGCTGTGTTAGTCTGTATCACCTTAGTTAGTCCTTGTGGCACCTTAGAGACTAACACATTTATTTGGGCATCAGCGTTCGTGGGCTACAGCCCACTTCATCAGATGCATGGAGTGGAAAACACAGGAGCAGGTATAAACACATGAAAAGATGGGAGTTGCCTTACTAAGTGTGAGGTCAGTCTAAGGAGACAATTCAATTAACAGTAAGGTCAGGGGCATTTCCACTGAGCAGAGGAGAACGCTCTCTGCCCCAGTCTCCATACCCCGGGACAGCTCAGAACCTGGAACTCAGAACACTAGAAACATCATCACTCGGCAACCTCAGGGCAATAAAGCGGCAGAACCCAAAGCAGCTGACCTCACATCGCTTCCCCTCTATCTAACCTGTGCAGGGCTGAACTGCATCATTTCAGAAGTGGTGGAGTGCAGCTGGAAAGGTTGGTAACACACACGGCAGACCGAGTCCCCGCTGAATTCATCAGGGGACCTGTTATTCTTAATACAAAGAGGGCCCGATTCTGCTCTCACTCGCGACAATTTTCCACCCAAGCAAGTTCACTGTTTCAAAGGCATTCATCTGGACTGGCACTGAAGTGAGGCCAGCATCAATTCCAGGGCTCTGCCCTTCACTCCAATCTCAGATCAAAGGGGCACTGGGATTGAATGTATATGCTTACTTAATGGTTACCTCTTGGTAATTAATTACATACCTACAGTCAAATCCACCCACCGCCCCTGCTTGCTGGGCTCCAGCGTGGTCACAACTGCTTGTGAAACTATCTGTCCAATCTGGGTACCCTTGAGTAGTAAGGCCCTGGTCTTGTTCACACGTATGCCGGTGTTTATTTCTAAACACCCCTGGAAGTGTTTGCAACAGCAGGGCCTAAGAAATGAATCTGACTAGTGTTATCCGTTAGTTAGCTATTGTAAGACAGCCACTTCTTCCTGAAAAGAACCCTCCCCTGCTCCCAGATACCCAGCAATAGAAGTTGGTCCAATAACAGATATTACCTCACCCACCTTGTCTCTCTAACATACTTCCCGATTGACAGGATCACTCATTCCTGTTAGCATCAGAGTGCCATGAATGAAAGGTGGTTTTTTGTAGTTCTGTCACCTGGCAGAAAATTCTCCGAATAATTCACTCTGCATAAAGACGTAAGTGTTTTGTTTGTGGTTATTATGAATCGTTAGTGGGTATTATTCTCCACATCAATACGGAGCACAATTGGAAATGTCAGTGCTAAGGCCCAGATCCTGCAAACGCTTATGCATGAGCATCACTGGACACTTGCTCTGTGAAGTGTTTGCGGGATCAGGGCCCAAATGAGCACAACAGGACCTATTGAACTGATAGCTATTTGTCAGGAATTAGTTACAAACCCGTAACAAGTCAAACTAACTCCATGAGCTTGACTGACAGACAACTGAAGTTTCTGTTTATTTCCCCATGAATAAAGTGCAACCAGATTGCAAGATACTTTCCAACTTTTTCCTCTATAATTGAGTTTTCCCCAGTGCCAAACGTCCCAAATGTTATTAAACCAAAATGATGTTGGAGACTTTTTTTGTTTTTTACCTTGTCATTAAACCTCAGACCCCAGACTAAAAACAGCCTGAAAATATATCTCAGGGGGAACATAAGAGCATAAGAATGGCCCTACTTGATCAGACCAAGGGTCCATCTAGCCCAGTGTCCTGTCTTCCGACAGTGGCCAATGCCAGGTGCCCCAGAGGGAATGAACAGAACAGGAAATCATCAACAAAAACAACAAGTAGTCTGGTGGCACTTTAAAGACTAACAGATTTATTTGGGCATAAGCTTTCGTGGGTAAAAAACCTCACTTCTTCAGATGCATGGAGAATCATGGGGGATGGGACCCTGGGAGGGGAACAGGAGGGGTACAGGACTCCGGGAAGGGGGACGGGACTCTGGGGGGGGGTTTGGGGGGGGGGTAGGGACTCCGGGCAGGGGGACAGGACAGGATTCTGGGGAGGGGTACAGGACTCTGGGGTGGGGGACAGGGATGGGACTCTGGGGAGGGGAGGGGGACAGGCCAGGACTTTGGGGAGGGGGGGACGGGACTCT